>NC_061113.1:133441309-133585744 GCF_002878395.1 Capsicum annuum | reverse complement strand
AAATGGATTCGTGGGCTCCATGGGTGAAAGGAACACATAGATGAACACCTAATATATCTCAGACAATTAATCCATGAAGGTTCGTGGTGAGATTCTTGAGATTTCTCTTGGTTACTTCAAGTTAAGGTTTTGTATTGTAGAGGGAAGGCTCTTAATTTTGGGGAAAAATTGAATAAAGAATGACTTAAAATGTTTTTAGGGCTTAAATACCATACCTGGGCAGATTAAAATTATGGGAAAGGACCAATTTAACCTTGCAGGAATCTTTGAATTTCCATCAAACATTTCTGAAATTACCCCCTGGCACGACGTTCCACTATCGCGCCAAGCCACTGGAAAAATTTTAACTGGGAATGTGGTTGGTGGCACAATGCGCTGGAATCGCGTTTAAATACTGGATGGGACCTGGAAGGTTGGTGCGACTCGGTACAATCGCAGTGCTTTACTGGAAATTGCCAATAATAAAAATAAGTTGTGGCGCGATGCGCTGGTATCATGATACCTCACTGGAAACTGCCAATTGCCATTTTGAAATACGCCGCAATGCGCTACTGGACTGACTGATAGTGTTTAATGACTAAAACTTAAAATATCCATAACTTCTTACTCGGTTATCAGATTTAGGGTAATTTTATATCATTGGAAAGCTAATTCAATTTCCTACGTAATAACAGGCTCTAAACTGAAAAATACTTACCATTTAGAAAAATTTATATTGGATCACCCATGTACTGAGAGTTAATCTAGAATAGGGAAATACAGGGTAATATAATATCTCTCCCTTCGGAACATTTGTCCTCGAAAGAGACTAATTAAGCTAAGAGACACTAATAGACTGAGTTTACAAATTAAATATGCATGACTGAAGCTCGACTACATGATTTAAACTTCTGGCAAACTAATCATTTTGAATGAACATGCATATCTGATGCATGAGTTCATGACTAAAGTGATTCATGAATCCATGACTGAATATGCAACAGTAATGGATACCAAGTTTATAACTGTAACTAAACATGGAACTGAGTAGTTCTAAGGATGATTGTAACCTTAAACTATGAATATTGATGAACCTGAGATCAATTACTTAACATATATGAATAGGGACATGAGGACATGAGTAATTCTTGAACGTGATACATGAACTAAATATCCTGAACTGAATTGGACCCCTAAATACATGGCTTACGATTGAGATTGGAACTTTAGGGTCAACTTGTAAGTACTCACAACTCTAAACTGGATTCATTATGTTTAGAGAAAATGGATATTTTGGGACATAAAAGCTCAGGGATTATAGTGCATCTCCCCCTAGGGACAATATATCCCTTGAAGAATGCTAACTTAGCTGAGATATTAAGGAAAATCTAGGACGATGCATGAGGTACCTACGAACTAAATCGTAACTTAATATCTGGGATCTGAAACTAAGACATGATACATGAACCGGGTTGAATTTGTAACTACTAGGATGTTGTATCTTGGAGTAGTCATATTAGTGAAACTTTTGATAGTACCACCAGATGGAAAGATGGAAAAAATATATGAACTTATCTACCTGACTGCTACACTGAATTATTGGCTGTTAGGACTATCTCATCCTGAAAACTTATACTTGATTGGGGCATTTCTTAACACTCTTTCTATAAAGTTCTACTAGCTTTAGTGAGCAAGGAGATCTTTGAATTACCTGAATGAGACATAAGAAATCACTACATGTCTAAAATTCTATAATATGGGCATGAAAAACTCTACCTACTGAGGTCTGATATAGGCTGAATTTTCCCACTATGTTCAAGCCTACTGAATTCTTCGGAATGTAGTTAGCCACTTACACATCATCATAAAACTCAAGCCTATCTCCCTAACAACAGCCTTGTGTAAAACCAGCATGCAACAATCTTTTATTAACATGAAACATTTATTCTCTTCCTTAAAAAATATGGCTCATCACTATATCATTTCATAAATAGAGTTAACTGAAGGTTAAAACATGAGGACCTGAAGCATGAATGGACACTATACTGAAATTGACACTTAACTGAGGCCTAAAGAGTAGGACATCAACTTTCTGGACTTTATCAAATGATCTAAACTAATGATATACATGACAAAATCCTAATTTAGCTGATCATTAGAAGTATAGCATAAGACATGGAAACTGAGCACACTGTAAGGCATGAGTACATAAGTCGTAAGCTGCATAACTTGAGTTTGGATTTTCTGTATTCTCGAAACATGATTTAAAACACTGAATGAACTAGAACTACTCATACTTCAAAATATAGGCATACATGATTTTCAATAATGTCCACGAATAGGATCTATAATCATAGAACTGAAATATACTGCGTGAGTAGATATCTTGATAGCTAAAGTGCAATACGTTGAACAATGATGAGGATTGGTTGGGCATTAATCTCTTCCATTACTTTTTTACACATACTGACATTACTACTAAAATATGAAGGCCTAACTCTCTGAGGTATCATAACCGAACAGTTCCTGTATACCTGCCGAGCTATGATAGACTGACCCCTGAGGGAAGACTGAGAAAGGTTCTGTTAAGGTTTCTAGCCTAACTTAAAGTTAAATTCCATGCATTGAGTTAGAAAATACTAAGAAGCTCCTAGATATATTAATTCATGAATATATAAATGGAGGATATGTAATCTACTAGTGACGGCATTCGGAGGACTTTTTTGATCTTGTCTAGACCAAACTGCATAAAACCTGTTTGGGCGTTGAGCTCTGGCTACACTGGAAGTGGTGCCCTGATAGTGTGAGTAACAAAACTGAGCAGAACAATAACTGTACTGACATTGTAGACCATCCTTAGGACATTCTTGAACTTTGTAGCCTGACTTTCCATATCCAAAACACTCATCACTGCAGGCTCTACACACACCTAGGTGATTTTACCACATTCTATGCAAAATAGATGGGTACAAATATCCTTTCCACTACCTTATGATTTAGGGCCTAGAGCTCTATCTCGACTGTCATTTCTAAACTTTGGCACTGGAGCACTAGCAACTGAAGGATTTAGGGCTGATAATTTTTGACAAACCTGGAAACGGTTACCACCCTTTGACCTTGGCCTAAAGCCTCTTGTTCTGACTCTATTATTCTTTTTATTTTTCTTACTACGCTTTTCCCCTTGCTCTGTTGAGTATGAACCTTAAGCCTAGATAGGACAACATCCTGTAGGTCGTTCTGAGCAACTACTAAATTAGTTAAAGTAGTAAAAGAAGGTCTAAATTCTACATGGGCAATATGCTCATTCAAGGTATCTGCCAAAATTGGCTGAGGTGCTGACTAATTTCCAATTCTCCTTCTGTTAGTCTTTTTTGGAGGCATGTTCTATAACCATAAGGAAAAAAAAGGATTAGACTGAGATTTTAACTTAAGCTAATGCTCACTCGCACCACATGAATACTAAAAGAAGGGAAACTTTTACTAGAACTTCTCATAGCCTCCTGTCAATAAGTGTTGTGTGCTACACACCCATGCACAAGACAGTACTAGTTATGTCTTTCAGATACTCTATGACACTATTGAACCTTAGGGTCTGATACCAAGTTTGTAATGACCCGAGTGCACAACCTTCGCATCATCCAGCGCTTACGATCAGGAAGGACCACAAGCTAACCCATGACTTATATCTGCTATGAGCACTAAATAGTTACGACAACCTAATTTTCCTAAAACCAAAATGCCACACGGTGCTCATAATCTGGAAGGACCACAAGCTAGCCCTCTGCTGGTACTTATAACTGATCACTATATAATATACTAAAATAAATACATAAAACTGATGAAAAATTTCCATATGATTTAAAATATCTAAAATACTCAAAACTGAATACTGATATATCTGTTTGAAAAGCCTCTAAACAGTTGGAACTGTGGAGCTAATGGGACATGTCCCCAAATAACTCCATCTGCTAAAAATAAACTGAATATAATGCAATGATAAAATACGGATTATCCTTGAATGAAGAGGGCTCACTGCTACGTCTACTATTGCTGACTTAGTCTGGACTGCTATGTATGCTTTGGATTTCGTACGTCTGAACTTATGGTATAAGACACCACAACATAGGAAAATATACGTCAGTACTTTGAATATACTAGTATGCTAAATAAGGTAAGGCTAAATGCAAGGGCTTATGCATGAACATTATGTAACTGAATATCATGAGAATACCGATTGGGGATATATGTATGAACACATAAACCAAAACTAGAATTGTAGTAACACTAAATACTAACTCTGAATACTGGTTTCTGAATACAGACTTACTGATGACTAGGTCAATTAATAATGATACCTGAGTTTACCAACTTTGGGATACTGAATAACTGAATCTACTCATATCAATAATTGAGTTATGAGCTTGCTACAGTAGACTGACTAAATCTGAGATCAAACCACTCTAACAAATAATATCTAAATCTACTAATAATGACAAAGAATGATTAAATCTGAGATCAGACCTATCTATTGGAAGATCTTTGAATTTCTTGATCATAAAAATTATGGACTGAGTTGGAGATCACGCCTATGTAATGGGTGATCTCTAGATCTATTAGTACTGAAACTGATTAACTTTATATGAGGCCAGGCCTATGTAGCGGGTGGCCTGGAATTTAGTTTATTAAATGGAGTAGTGGTTAGATTGAATTGGACTGGTGAACATGAATGAGTCATGATAATAATACAATGATTATGAATGCTTAGTAAATGGTTTATAAGAATATTGTTAATCATGATATGGATTAGCTTATAAGTTTAAATAGGGTGATGGCCCTAGAAGTATAAATGGTTTAGAATTTGTATTGTGTTGATGTTCCTAGCCATGTAATTAGTTAAATTATGACCATGTTGGTTTGATGGATAAGAAAAGAGGGTTCAATTCCCTAAGTTTGAATTATAAACTTGTGTGAGGAACTAATGTGTGGTATGGAAATGGAAATGAAGATTGAATGAGTTAGCAAAAGTCTTGATAGCCAATGCTTTACCTGTATGATGAATTGAGTTAGTACTTTGGTCTATTGCTATGATTGAGCAGTGAAGGCTCCCTGAATAGCGTGGGGTCACATATAGTGTTGATATGCATAAGTGGTTCAAGTCCTTACACATTGAAATGAATTGTATTGATGTTCATGTATGAACTAATCTATCAAGAGTTCAAGTGTCAACTAATAATTGTAATAAAATGACTAGTGGTTTGAGTCCCTAGTCTAAGGAAATGGCTTATGGTTCGAGTCCCTCGCCTAATGAAATTACTAGTGGTTCAAGACCCTAGTCAAATTGAATGGATTATGGTTTGAGTCTCTCACCAAGTTAAATAACTAGTGGTTCGAGTGCTTAGTCCAATGAAATGGCTTGTGGTTTGAGTCCCTGGCCTAATGAATTGACTAGTGGTTGAGTCCCTTTTCCTATGAAATAGGTTGTGGTTCAAGTCCCTGGCCTAAAAGGATCTCTTGAAGGTAAAATACCTCGTCTAATGAAATGACTTGATATTTGAGTCCTTATTCTGATAAGTTGATTAGTGTTTCGAGTCCCTAGTCTGATGAGACAGCTCGTGGTTCGAGTCCCTTGACTAATGAATTAATTTAAAGGGTTAAATTTGTTAATTTGTTGGATTGTTTAAATTGGTAGTATTATTTAAGTTGGTTTGGAGTTCGGATCGGAATTGAATAAGGTAATTAAGAAGTTTAAGGTTATAAAATTTGTCATGTGGAAGATTGAAAGTTCTTCACTCCATGATACATAGATGAATGATTTGAGAATGCATGTTATAACTTGTTCCATGGTTTGGCATATTGTATAATTATATGTACATATATCTTAATATATGCCAATACTTCTGTAAATATGACTGTCTAATGATTTAAATTTGATTGAACAAATGTACTATTTTCTCCTTATCATTGGTTTACATGCTAGCGCTCCAACCACGAACTGTCTCCGTACGCTATGTCCCCACATGACATATGGGACAGAGCTTCTTCTTCTTCTTTTATGCGGTGGTCAGGAGTTCGAGCGGTTCAGGCATTAACCTTGAAGTGGTGAGCTTCCATACCCAAGAAGACCTTCCTTTGATAGTTATATTATTGTATGTCTTAGTCTTGTATAGATTTAGTAAGTTGCTATTGTTGTGGGGATATCGCGACATATCATTAACTACGATTTTGTAGAGGCTTTTGTGGATGACTGTGGACTTAGGTGTATTGATATAAATGAAATGTTAGATATTTTCTATGTATTGACTATTGGCCTTATATTTCCGCTATCTTATTATAAGGTCAGGATTCACTCAACCTTGGCTCGATCAACCTCTATCCCTTTTGCTGAAATTTTGTGCTCTAGAACGATGCCTTCCTTTACCATAAAGCGGCATTTCTCCCAATTAAGCACCTAATTGAATTCAACACATCGTTGCAAGGCCATACTCAGGTTTGCCAAACACAACTTTAACGAATCTTCCACCATAGAGAAATTGTTAACAAACACCTCTAATGTGTCCTCCACCATATCTAAGAAAATAGACACAATGCACTGTTGAAATGTAGCGGGTACCTTACATAACTCAAACGACATTCTCTTAAATGCAAAGGTGACATATGGGTATGTGAATGTCATCTTCTTCTAATCTTCAGGAGCAATACATATCTGTTTATATCCAGAATAACCATCCAAGAAGTAATACCACCCCCTTCAGGCCAATCGATCAAGAATTTGGTCCATCAAGGGCATCGGGAAGTGGTCTTTCAAAGTCCATGAGTTTAGTTTATGGTATTCCATGGAAAGCCTCCACCCATTCACTGGCCAGAGTACAATAAGCTCATTCTTTACATTTACAACAACAGTTATGCCCCCTTTTTTGGGCAAACATTACACTAGGCTCACCCATTTACCTTCAAAAATAGGGTAAACCACTTCTGCATCCAATCAATAAATAATTTCCTTATTAACTACCTCTTGAATTGGTGGGTTAATATAGAACTGGTGCTCGATGGTTGAATTACAATCTTCCTCAAGTTGTATTTTATGCGTGCAGATACTAGGGGGAATGCTAATAATATATACGATAGTCCATCCTATTGCTATTTTGTACCTATGAAGTACCAAAATAAGTGCTTCTACGAGCTGCTAGCCCAAATCAACTGCAATAATAATGGGTAGTGTGTTTCTGTTACCCAAAAATACATACCTTAAATTCCTTGGCAGTTCTTTCATTTCCAATACCGATAGATCTTCGATGGATGTCTTAACCAGTGGTGTTGGTCAATTAGCAAGATCAAATCTAGCTTCTTAGGATCATAAGAGTATGAATCCATTCCTAAGAAAGAACAAACAATCTCTTCATACTCCTTAATGCCCTCACAATTAAAATTTATCATCACTGCGGTTAAAGACTCGACAACAAGTTTCTCCTCTATTGAAACCTCCGACTCATCCTCATAATATACATCAACAATTGAGAATGCACACATTTATTTATGATGCTTCATTGATTGGAACCATTAAATTGCACATCTTCATCATTCATCCTAAATAATAGCTCATTAGCTCGCAATTCAATAACACACTTCCAGTTATAAGAAAAGGTCGACCCAATATTTTGGGCACCTCGAAGTCCACCTCATAATACAGAATCACAAAATCCACAACTAATATAAATTAAGCTACATTACCAACACATCATACAAAATACCAATAGGTCGTTTTATCGACCTATCTACCATTACGAGTTGCATATTGGTGGGTATGGGATTATCCAAACCTAGCTTTTTATATATATCCAGCAGCATTAGATTAATGCTTGCTCCTATATAACATAAGACCTTAGGGAATTGTAGAGACCCAATCAAACAAGGAATAGTGAATGCTCCTAGGTCTGCCTTCTTCTGCACCAACGACCTCATAGAAATAGTGCTACAATAAAGGAGGTTATCCTCCTATTTGTAGCTCACCGCTCTTTTCTTCATCACAAGGTCCTTCATGAATTTAGCATTCCCTGGCATTTTCTCGAGTGCCTTTACCAAAGGAACATTTATTGTTACTTCTTTCTAAATTGCCATAAAATTACTAAATTTTATGTCATCAACCTTTTTTTTCAATCTTTGAGGAAAGGGAGGTGGTGGTCTTGGGAGATTTTTCACCACTACTTCCTTTTCCTTCTCTTTCCCTTTTTCCAACTCATCAACCTGCTGATGATTAAAAGGGATATCATTGTCATTCAGCTTTTTAGACTCCACTAGATTATCTTTTTTAAGCTCACCATCTACTTCAATTACTTCAAGTGGTAATCTCTATACATGAGTCATCATTCCACAAATTCTGAACTGTATTACTAGGTAACGTTCCTTTCTTTCTCTTTTCAGCACTATAGAGAGTTGGCTCATTTGTTGTTCCAGCTGTTTGGTTAAAGTGTAGTGCGAGTTTACCAACTGACTCATAGAGAATAGATCGGTCTTCATGGTAGTCACCCCTGAGTTGGTATCCTCTATTCCCTTCAATAATTTAGCCATCTTGTCCTCCATGAATATCTTTACAGAACTTATTCTAGCAGCCTCACAATTTCTAGGAGGGACATATAACCCTCTCCTATCCTTAGTGCTCTTCAAATATCCATGCTCTTTGTTCTTATATGCAGCCTTGTCATAATAAGTCTGACCTTGATTTCCTTAGTTATTACCTCGAAAACCCCCTGATTATTTACATAGTTTGCCTTTTCTTCTAAGTCAGACTCTACTTTCCATGCATTTTGACCCACTCCTGGGTTATTAAAAGACTTACAAATGGTGACAAAGTTCACCAGATGCAAGTGCGGATCATCCACAAAAAGGCTACCAAACAACCCCTTCAGACGAAGGAGTTGAATCATAGTACTCGTAATGTTGAATTTCTCCCCAGGTTGTAACGGTGGAGGAATAATTGCACCCATTACACTTGCTCCATCCATTCCATCATCACCATCATTGAGGTCATACTGGATCGGCTGGTGAACTTGCCTTCCTCAGAATGGACGGTTCCTGTTAGCATTACACTGTACTGTAGTAGCTATTTGCTCTGTACGCCTTGGGTTACCAGGGTTTAGCAACTCCTCATCTCGCAAGTCTTTATCCTCAGTATTTGGATTCCATACTTGTTGACCATCATTCTGCACATGAGACCCTCAGTATTTGGATTCCATACTTGTTGACTGTCATTCCTGACATTTACCTGAGCTCTAGCAAAGGTTGGTAACCTGTCAGCTTCCTACTGGTTAGCCATTTTGCCAATTAGTTATGGTTCCAGATTAAATAGTAATAATGATTCTCCCAAACTTCTGGTTCTTGGCACACGCCACAAATGTCCTACCGCAAACAAAAACAACAAATAAATGTAAAACTAGGAAAGTTGACCAACAGTCAATTAGCACACACAAACATCAATTTACAACTGTATTCCCCGACAACGGTCCCATTTTTGATAACGATAAAACTATACCTTTCTTATGAGAATGTAAGCGATCGATTTCAATATATAAACCAATTAGGTTGGGGTCGAATTCCACAGGGAATAGTTTGAAATCATAGTCTGAATAAGACATCTAAATAAGAAATCATAACAAGTCTAAAAATTTATAATACGGAACACAGGCCTACGAAACATAAGCTAGGATAGATCTACTAAGCCTTATGCACCACAACTACTAACTTTCAAGATTAGCCACACTTTTTCAACACTCACTCAACAATACTTTCTACCTCAACATCGCACTTCACTTGAGGCTACTAAAAAATTTTACATGGACACTAATAACTCTACTTACTGAAGTCTGAGCTGAACTAAATCCCCTTACTATGATCAAGTCTACTCGAATCTACAAAGTGCACACATAACACTGTAATAATTGTCCGAGTCATGAGTTCGGCATGCTCTACTTTTTCCCAACTCCATATATCATGAATTTTTTATTACTTCTTCAACAACCGCATCCAACCTCTTACTAACCATTCACTAACACATAATGCTTTTACGTACTTACACACCAACACGACACTCAAGTCTATCTTCGTAACTACATATGAAATTCTAAACAACACCCATAAAATCATCTTTCTCATAGTTAATAGTTTCCTGTGAATGGGTTTTTTTGGAAAAGTAGAAAATAATTACTTCTCAATTCAGTGTTTGAAATCAATATGATAAGGAAAACCAGAGATATGTTCACTATGGATGTTGGGATTTGACAAATGCTAGTAACGATTTATGATTATTGTGGTAGGTAGGAACAAAAGACTATCCTTGTCGAAGTTATGTCTAAATGTTATGATTATTACTTAGATTTGATAACAGTAGAAAATCCCAAAACAATGGTAATAATAATTTCTCCAAAAGTAAACTGTAATGTTGTACAGAAAGCTAGAGAGAAAACTTAATTAAAATGTGAAGTTCAAGATGCTCAGAAAAACCATAAATTCTTCCTAAAATACTTCAGCCTAATTATTGAAACAAATCACCAATTACAAATCTTTTCTTGAATAGGTGACGACGAAGTATGATGCCTTATCAGGAGTCTAACGACTTATTAGAAATGTTATCAGCTTCTTCTCCAAGTTTTATGATTTCTACTTTAGGATGATGATGACACTCTGATGGCTTATTAGGACTCTGACGACTTATCAGAATTGTTGTCAGGTCCTCTTCCACTTTCATAATTTTTGCCTTGGGATGACGGCATTCCTGACGGCTTATCATACACCTGATGGCTTATCAGTGAATTTCATCACACTTCTACTCCCACTACCTCACACTTTCTACAGATGACGATGATTCTTATAACTTCTCAAAAAGTTGATGACTTATCAAAATTGTCGTTGCTTCTTCACTTTAAATCACATTCTCTATCTAAGGCTGACTACAACTCTGATAGCTTATCACAAGGCTAATGACTTATCAAACAAGTCTTCAGCTATACTTTTATCTATACATGCTCAGAAATCAAATCGTTTACTTCCCTTATTGCTAGTTCTCTTGTATCTTGATGTTTACTAAAATATCAAAAAGAAAATAATCATAACCGACAAAAGTTGCATTATAATTTGCAATTATTCTCAGTTAAAACACTCAAATGTGTTTGTAAATTCTCACATATCACGTACTAACAGGGTAGTCTTGAGTACCCTATAAAGAATACTTAAATAGAAGTTGACACCATGTGTTTGAAGTGCAATTTAAATTATTTCAAGTCTGGGCTAAAATCATACATTCTAGGCTTAAAATTTTCTTCTTATAATGTTAAGATGCCTAGTTTAAACAAATAATTAGGGTTAAAATTATGTTTTGAAGAGAGTGCAGAATCTGTTGAATCTAGTGACAGGTATCGCTATCATGTCATGTGTTTGATGAAATGTCTTAGTCATTGAATTATGGATGTATTTTTAGCCATTTTGGAGCTTTAGAGCTTGTACTTCATGAAATACCTAACTTATTACATTATGGATTGTTGATGTTGGTCATGTGTTCAAGAATGTCATGCCTTGTCTATTTCCTTCTATCTAGTCCTGGGGTTACTTGTACCAAAAAATATAGTTCCAGTATTATGTGTTTAGGATATCCTTATTCAAGCCACGATCCATAGAACTAAGTCAGTCATGTGACTTAGGAAAGCTTAGTAATTCAGTAACCTTACTAGTATTCTATTAGTCAGCGGAACTTCATGAATCTATTTTAGTCCATTTTAGTTAATCATGATCAGTGTCTATTCAGATAAAAGTAGGAATTAGCACCGAGTTATCCCAAAGATGGGAACACACTGTCAGGTGAGGGTGTGATTCATAGAAATAATTCTTGCATTCCAGGACTATGTAGACATATTAGGTTGAGACATCAACACTGGCAGATAAGGGTTGATGAGCTGGATAAGCACCGTCAGATAAGGGCCCCATCATTCTTATTTCGTTATACTGTCAGATGAGGGTTACCCATAGCTTGTACTTACCAGTGGCGTGATAATGAGACCCTTCTAAGTAGGGTTACAGATTGGACCCCAACTCAGTTATAATGCATTATTTGCAGCATGTTGGTTAGATGACTACTTCCCACAGTTTCAGTTTCAGGCTCAGTCTCA
Organism: Capsicum annuum; assembly: GCF_002878395.1. Classification (NCBI taxonomy): domain Eukaryota; kingdom Viridiplantae; phylum Streptophyta; class Magnoliopsida; order Solanales; family Solanaceae; genus Capsicum; species Capsicum annuum. The sequence continues at coordinate 133,573,613 of NC_061113.1, read as the reverse complement.
GTAATAGAACTGAGATAGTTCTACAAAATTCTGGACTGTCAGATATAATTAACTCAAAATAATATAGAACTCAGCTAGTTCCATCAAAACCTAAACTTTAAGATACAATCACTCAGTATAAGTTATAAGTACTCATGTTATCAGTATTCAGACTAAGTAGTCAGTATCATCACGAATTCAAGTACGGTCATTTATTCAAACATGTATTATCATATTCATGTTAAGTAGTCAATTAGCATAGTTCATGCATATAAACCCTTGCATTCAACCAACCTCACTTGCATAGCAGTACATTCAATCATACTGATCTATTTGTGCTATGGTGATTTATACCATACATTCAGAAGCACGAGCTCTAGAGCATCTGTAGCATTCCATTCTTAGCAGTCAGAGTTAGTAGTGAGTCCTCATCCTTTGAGGACATGATCATTACTTTATTATGTCATTACTTAGTTTATTTCAGTAGTTGCAGTTAGTTTGGAACATGTCCCATCAACTCCTTATTTAGACAGTTTATTTTTAGAGCCTTTCAGACTACAATACGTTCAGAGAGTTTATTTTAGTTATTTTGGGCATTTCACATCCAATCCATTTGTTATGTTTTATCAGTTATGTTATAGTTTTGAACCTTACAGCCATTCAACCTTTATTTCTGCATTTATACCATATATTATGCATTATACAGGCACAAATATCAGTCATGGGTTAGCTTGTGGTCCTTCAGGGTCATGAGCATCGTGTAGCATTCCGGGTACCAAATTGGGGCATTAACAACTTGGTATCATAGCCAAGTTCAATAGTGTCCTAGAAAGTCTAAAAGCCAATTTAGTAGAGTCTTGTACATGGGAATATTGCATGCTACATTTATGTACAGGAGGCTACAAGATGTGTTAGGAACAATTTCCCTTCTTTCAATATTCATGTTGTGCCAGTGAGCATAAAATCAAGTTAACTCTCAGTCTAACCCATTTCTCCCCTTTTCTTATACAGAACATGCCTCCTAAAAGAAGAACTGGAAATTAGTCTGCCCCTTAGCCCGAAGAACATTTGCGCGAATATGTTTCTTATGTAGAGTTTAGAGCTTCATTCACTAATCTTGCTCAGTTATTTGCTACTCAGAATAAATGACCAGCTATTATTCTGGCCATCCTAGTGGCCAATTCAGGTGCAACCAGGATTTAGGACTTCACCCGAATGAATCCTCCATCCTTTCTCTGGTCTAAGTTAGATGAGGAAACCCTCAGGAATTCATCGATCAGGTTCAGAAGGTTACAGACTTTCATGTGGGTTACTTCTAGTAAGAGAACTAAGCTAGCTATACATCAATTATAGGACATTGCTCACACTTGGTTTAAATAGTAGAGGTCAGAAAGGCCAGACGACGTAGGGCCTTTAGAGTGGGAGGAGTTTGTTACTGTATTCATAGCTAGATTCTTTCCCTAAAAGCTAAGAGAGACTAAGGTGTTAGAATTTATCAACCTCAGGTAGGGCAATATAATGGTGAAAGAGTATTCTCTTAAGTTTACTCAATTAGCAAGATTACCACTTATATGGTTATAGACAACATGGCCTAGATGAGTAAGTTTGTTTATAGGGTAAATGATAGTGTGGTTAATGAGTGTAGGTCTGTGATGTTGAATAGTGACATGACATTAGCCAAGGTTATGACCTATTCTCAATAGATAATAGAGAAAAAGATTAAGATGAGAGAGAAGTAGAATAAGAGGGCAAGGACAGGTAGTTTTAGCTTTGCTCTGCCAAAATAAGAAGGAGAGAATCATTCTCAATTCCATCCTAAGTCATCCATTCCAGCTCCTTCTTCATCTAGTGCTCTAGATCTTATGTTTAGGGATGATAACAAAAATAGGGCGCTAATCTCTAAATCTCAGGGCAGTGTCAGCAATGGCCGAACTAATCCCTTTTGTTTGACTTATGGTAAGAACCACAAGGATGCTCACAGAGCTGGTACAGATATCTATTTTAGATGTGGCAAGCCAGGCCATAGAGTCTTAAATTGTCCCCAGTCGGGCTATGAGGGTCAGCATAACAATTCCTAAGCCCAATCTGATTATCAAAGCCAATAGGGTGCCACCTCCAGTGCTACTAGTGGGCAACACCCAAATTGACTTTATGCTCTCCAGTCCTAACAAGATCAGGAAAATTCTCCTAATGTAGTTATTGTTACGTTATCGATCTTTCATGTGCATGTTTGTGCTTTGCTAGATCCAAGTTCTTCCTTGTCTTTTGTTACTCCTTACATAGTAGTTGATTTCGGAGTAAGTCCCAAAATTCATGAAGAGCTCTTCTCAGTCTCTACCTATGTGGGTAAAACTACTACAACCCGATGGGTATACAAGAACTGTTCGGTTATAGTATCTCAAAAAGCCACTTCAGCAGATTTAGTCAAATGAGAGATGACAAATTTTGATGTTATTCTCAGCATGGATAGCTTCATTCCTACTATGCCATAGTCGACTGTAGAAACAAAATAGTCCAGTTCTAAGTTTTCAAATGAACCCATCCTAGAGTGAAGGGGTAGTACTTCAGCGTTCAGAGGTCAGCTTATTTCCTACCTTCGAGCACGGAAAATGATATCTAAGGGGTGTGTCTATCATCTTGTCCATGTTAAGAATTCTAGTTCTGAGACTCCCAATCTTGAATCAGTCCTAGTAGTAAGTGAATATTCAAATATATTTCCTGAAGATCTTCCAAGGATTCCTCCCAAAAGAGAAATAGACTTCAGCATTGATCTTCTTCCAAATACTCAGCCTATATCTATTTTGCCCTACTAAATGGCACAAGTAGAACTCAGGGAATTGAAAGAGCATTTGAAGGATCTCTTAGATAAGGGGTTCATCAGGCCCAGTGTGTACCCATAGGGTACACCATTTTTATTCGTGTGCAAGAAATATGGTTCTCTTAGAATGTGTATTAATTACCGTCAACTTAATAAAGTCACGGTCAATAATAAGTATCCACTTCCTTGAATCGATGACTTGTTTGACCAGCTTCAGGGTGCTAGTTATTTCTGTAAAATAGACCTCAGATCAAGCTACCATCATATTAGAGTCAAAGAGTGTGAATTTCCAAAAACAGCCTTCCGTACTAAGTATGATCACTTCAAATTCCTAGTCATGCCCTTTGGTCTTACTAATGCACCAACAATTTTCATGGATTTGATTAACCATGTGTTCAAGCAGTACTTGGACTTTTTCGTCATAGTCTTCATAGATGTTATCCTTGTCTATTCCTACAGTGAGCATGCTCATGCAGACTATCTAAGAATTGTACTTCAGTCTCTCAAAGATCATCAGTTGTTCGCCAAATTCAGTAAGTGAAAATTTTAGCTAAGGTCAATATCATACCGTAGTCATACGATTTTTGGTGATGACATTAGAGTAGATCCTCAGAAGATCAAAGCGGCAAAAAACTGGCCCAGACCTATCTCTGCATCAGACATCAGGAGTTTCATAGGATTAGCTGGCTATTACAGATAGTTTGTTGAGGGATTTATTCTATTGCATCACCTATGTATAGATTGACTCAGAAGAAAGTCAAGTTTTAGTGGTCAGATCTTTGTAAGAAGAGTTTTCGGGAGTTAAAGAATTGACTCACCTCAGCTCAACTCTTAGCTCTTACAGATGGTCCAAATGGGTTCATGGTGTATTGTGATGCATCAAGAGTAGGTTTGGGTTGTGTCCTCATGCAGCATGGTAAGGTCATACCCTATGCCTAAAGAAATCTTAATCCTCATGAGATGAATTATCCTACTCATGATCTTGAGTTAGCAGCCATAGTATTTGGCTTGAAGATTTGGAGGCTTTATCTATACGGGGATTGTATAGATGTGTTCAGAGATCATAAGATCCTTCAGTATATCTTTTCTCAGAAAGATCTTAATCTTCATCTGAGAAGGTGGTTAGAGCTCTGGAATCATTATGACATAAGTTTCCTTTATCATATGGGCAAGACCAACGTTGTGGCTGATGCTCTGAATAGACTGTCTATGGGTAGTTTTGCTTGCTTATGTTGAGGATAGTAAGAAGAAGTTAGCTTCGGAAATCTATTAACTTGCATTTTCTTAGTCGATACTGAGGAGGGTGACATATGAGTTCAGAGTAGTTCGGAATCATCTTTAGTTTTTGAGGTAAAAGAAAAGCAAGATAGAGATCCCAGTCTAGTCAAATTGAAAGAGTCAGTCAAGGATCAGAAAGTAGAGGCTTTTTCCCAAGGGGGAGATAGTGTTTTATGTGTTAGGGTCGTCTGTGTGTTCCAGGTGTAGATGACTTAAGGTAGTGAATTCTTGTAGAAATGCATGGTGTTCGCGACTCATTTCATCCAGGGGTCACAAAGATTTTTCGCGACTTGTGGAAAATCTATTGGTGGAGTGGGATGAAAAGAAATGTTAAAAAGTTTATGGCTAAGTATTCTACATATCATCAGGTTAAGATAGAGCTTCAGAATCCTAGTGGGTCCCTGCAGGAGTTCAGTATTCCTACTTGGAAGTGGGAAGAAGTGAACATGGACTTTGTGATGGGTTTGACTTGTACTCGTCATCAATATGATTCAAATTGTGTCATTGCAGACAGGATAACCAAATCAACTCATTTTTTTCCAGTCCATACCTCTTATTCAGTTGTGGATTATGTGAAACTCTACATCAGAGAGTTAGTCAGATTGCACAGAGTTTCATTATCCATTATCTTAGACAGAGGTACCCAGTTCACCTTTCATTTTGGGAAGGCACTCCAGAAGGGTCTTGGCACCCAAGTTTAACCCAGTACTACCTTTCATCCTTAGATAGAAGATCAAGCAGAAAGGACCATTCAGGCGTTAGAAGATATGCTATGGGCATGTGCAATTGCTTTCAAGGGTAGTTGGGATGACCACTTTCCCTTGATTGAGTTTGTATACAACAATATCTATCATTTCAGTATTAAGATGGCTCCATTCGAAGCTATTTAGCTATCATTTCAGTAGGGCCTGACTTAGTACTCCATGTCTTAGAGAAAGTCCAGTTGATCAGAGAAAGACTTTGGGCTGCTCAAACCTGATAAAAGTCTTAAGCAGATGTGTGCATAAAGTATCTCAAGATCGAGATTGATGATTATGTATATCTAAATATCTCTCCCATTAAGTGAGTGAAGTGGTTCGATAAAAAGAGAAAGCTCAGTCACCGATATGTCGGTCCCTTCAAAATTCTCAGTCGTTTTGACAAAGTAGCCTATATTCTAGAATTTCCTTTAGATATAGGCTCATTTCATCCAGTCTTATATGTCTCTATGTTTAACAAGTGCATAGGTGACCCAGCAGTTATAATCCTTATCCAGAGCATAGATGTTCAGAACAATCTTTCTTAAGAAGAGATTCCAGTCAAAATTCTTGACTACCAGATGTGTAAACTGAGGAAAAAAGAAGTACCTCTTGTCAAAATTCTTTAGTGGAATCAGTACATTGAGGGAGCTACTTGGGAAGCAGAAGTAGATATGCAAACCAAGTATCCTTACCTCTTCCCCACTAACTCTGATCTAGCTCAAGGTAATAGTTCTCCTTAAGCTTATTTAGTTCATGTTCAGAATTCTATTATAAACTTTGTATTGTATTCCATTTCATATTCAGCCGTGCATTCATGTATCAGTTAAGTCATATAATCATGCATTAGCTATACATTCTCATTGTGAGAAACTCAGTTCCTCAAAATACTCACTCATGCATTCATGAATCAGTTATACATGCATCAGATATACATGTTCAGTATGATATATATATATATATATATATTCAATTATTAGTAAAGTCAGTCATGAATTCATGTTTTAGTTGTTTATGTTCAGTATGTACTTCAGCTTATCCTTTCTCCGATCCCAATTAGTCTTATTCAAGGATAAATGTTCCCAAGGGGGATATATTGTAACACCCCATAATTTTACCTAGTTTGAATTAATCCTAAATATGTGAAAGACTTTTGCTAAAGATGAATCCACTTTTAGATGTGTGATATTTTCAAGATTGTCAATCTTCATTATATAGGAAAATGAATTAGCTTTCCAATGATATGAATTTCATCAAAATCCACTATTGGTATAAAAAGATATGGACATTTTATAGAAAGCAGTCAAAATGGCCTAGGTGCGACGATGAGGGCCGATGAACCATCGAGCTAGTGACAGACCATTGCCCTAACCATTGCAGTGGAGGCAGTGACACCACCTTCTACAAAAGAGCGATGGCTCAGGCCAACAGACCACCAAGCTAGTGATAGACCATCGCCCAAGCCATCATAGGAGAAGCAGTGAAAACCTATTCTGCACAAGTGCGATGGTCAGGACCAATAGACTGTCAACCCAGTGATGGACCATAGCACCCACCGTTGCATATTTTGTTCAATTATTTTAAGAAATTTTTAAGAGTAGCTTTTCAGACTTTTACCACCCTTTCTAATACCTAAAATACCAGACATAGACTTATAAGTTCATCATACATCAACAATATCAAATTAGGATTCTCTCTAAGATCAATCCCCAAGAACAAGATCAAATCCTCCTTCAAGAAACAAAAAAATTCAAGTTTTTCAAGTCTAAGAACTTTAAGAAACTAACAACCCAGGTATGACATATGATGATTCATGTGCCCCTTTCACCCATGAAGCTCAAGAATCTCTTTTCAAAATCCAAGATTTGTGTATTTAAGAATGTTCATGATCTAAATTGAATTGTAATTCATGTTCATCATGTTCTGGGGTTTTGATTTGTGTTTTAAATTACATATTCCAATAATTGACCCTACTATATGATGATTTGTAAAATATTTATGATAAACCCATCAAATTTGTAAATTTATTCATGTAACCATGATAATTAGATCCATTGATTATGTCATAACCGAAGTATGCTCCCCATGTGTTTGATTAAATGACTATGTGAAGGAAAAGTGTCATACTAGTATGATAATATGAAATCCCCATTTATGTAAAAGTTCATGCATGTCAAGTATTTTATAAAATGTCTTAATCAATGAATTATGGATATATATGTATCCATTGTGGTGCTTTATAGCTTGTACTTCATGAAATCCAAAACTTATTATATTATGTATTGTTGATGGTGGTCATGTATTCAAGAATGTCATACCTTGTGATTATCGTTCTATCGAGTCTTGAGGGTACTTGTACCTGAAAATATATTTGTGTGCCTAGAGCCAATGTCATGTTTTCACGATATCCTTAGTCAAGACACGATCCATAGAACTTAGTTAGTCAAGTTACTCAGGAAAGCTAAGTAATTCAGTAACCTCAGTAGCATTCCATCAGTCAGTATAACTATATGAATTCAATTTAGTCTAGTTCAATTACTCATGATTAGTTTCTATTCATATGGGAACACACACTGCCAGGTGAAGGTGAGATTCTTAGAAATAATCCTTGCATTCTAGAACTATGTAGCCAGCATAGCTTGAGATATAAACACTATCAGATAAGGGTTGATGAGGTGGATAAACAATATCAGATGAGGTCCCTACCATTCTCTTTTGGGGAAACTATCAGATAAGGGTTACCCACAGCTTGTCCTTACTAGTGGTGTAGTATGGACACCCTTCCAATTGGGGTTATAGATTGTACCCCAACCCAACTACAATACATTTTTTACGACATGTCATTTTGATGACTACTTCTAACAGCTATAGTTTTAGTCCCAGTCTCAGTAATAGAACTCAGATAGCTCTACAGAATTCAGGATTGTCAGATGCAATCAACTCAAAATAGTATGAAACTCAGCTAAGTCCATCAGATCCTAGTCTGTAAGATACAGTGGCTCAGTATAAGTTATCAGTACTCAGGTTGTCAGTATTCAGACTTAGTAGTCAGTATTCTCACAAATTCATTTACAGTTAGTTATTCGTACATGTTTTCTCATGTTCATGATATATAGTCGATTAACATAGTTCATGTTTTTAATCCCTTGCATTCAGCCTACCTCACTTGCATACCAGTTCATTTAATCATGCTAATGTATTTGCGCTATGGTGTTTCATACCATAGATTAAGAAGCCGAGTTCCAGAGCATTAGTAGCATAAGAGTATCAACAATCAGAGTTACCAGTGAGTCTTCATCCTTCGAGGCCATGATCATTACTTTGTTTATTTTTGTAGTTGGAGTTAGTTGGAGACATGTCCCATCAAATCCTTATTCAGATAGTTCAGATTTAGAGGCTTTCAAAATACAGTATTTTCAGACAGTTTATTATAGTTATTTTAGGTATTTCATACCCCATACAGATGTTATGTTTTATCAGTTATGTTACAGTTTTGAACCTTTTGGCCTTTCAACCTTTATTTTTATATTTATACATGATATTTTGTAGTATACCGGTATAAATATCAGTCATGGGGTAGCTTATGGTGCTTTGGGGTCATGAGAACCGTGTAGCATTTCGGGTACCAGATTCAGGGCATTACAATGTTGAACTAAAGTTTTATTAGTGTTGATAGGATTACATGATTTTTTGGTGAGGATTATAAATTCTAGCATTTCTTGACCATAATAGTTGGAATTTATTGGTGAAAACAACAAATGCCTAAATGGGTTTGATTGGTAAAAATCCCACTCTCAAAAACTTTTATCAACCTTTAAAGATGGGTGATGGTGAACCTTATGGAACCCATGCGATCCTTGAAAAAGGGCTATAGGGGGAAAAGGCAATGATAGACAATTGACTATGTGATTTACCACCTTTTGCAGTATTAGAAATATGTATAAATGGAGAGAGAGTCATTTCATGGGCATCTTCTAAAAAATAGAGAAGCTTATTAATGTCTTGGGTGATTATTATTGACACACTTTTTAGGTGCTCGAAAGAGCCAATAGGTGAATCCCTTAATGTTTGGTTGACAAATTTACTGCAAAGACTTGAAACCTAGCTTATCCCGTACGCAAAACTAGATTTCATGCTAAACTATCTTGATCCCACACATACCTTGCCTTTGGGTAGACATTATCCTAAGCTTTCTCCTAAAATTAAATTCAAACTCTAACTCAAAACCAACCTCCCCCCACCCCCACTTTATTTTATGTGTTACATTTTGTTTACACCTTGGGTATCCTTTTAGTAGTTAAAGAACCCAAAGGATTTAAAGTTTAAATCTCACTCCTAGTGGATTCTACCTTAACCTGAGTTGGGATACTAACAACGATCGTCCTCTACCACTTTAAATAGTATAGGTTAGCATTATAAAAATTGAATCATTGTCAGGGAGTGGAATCTATATTTTACTTATGTGGTGTGAGTTTTACTTGGTTATACCCATCGGGATTTTGAATTAATTTCTATGTTGTTTTTGAATTTTGATTAGGTAATCATTATTATTTCTACATAATCATGAGTCAATAAGGATTGGATTATCTTGGCACCGAATATCATGAGAGCGCTATTTCCAGCCCCTAAACTGAGGGAAATGGAGTATTTTCTATTACAAGTGTAATGGTACAAATGCTTCATCTAAAGGGAATTTGTGGGGTAAAGCTCGTGAGGACCCAAATTTACACTTGAAGAACTTAGTAGAAGTTTGTTCCCCTTTCAATATTGCACAAATATCTAAAGAGTCCATTCAGTTACACTTTTTCCTATTTTGTTTAACGGTAAAGGTAGTGTTATGTGTATGATCTTTACTCGTCAGGTCCATTACCTCATTGATGAGTCTTACGAAGGACTTCTTAAGTAAATACTTCCCACCTTCAAAGCTATTACAATTCTAAGATAAAATTGTTAATTTTTGCTAGTTACATAAATAACTAAAGTACAAAGCTTGGGAAGAATCAAGGAGCTACTCTTAAAGTGTCCTAACCGTGAGTTGCCATAGAAAATGCTTCCCAAAATATTATACTAGAAATTGGACAAACTAAACAAATACACACTGAATAATGCATTCGGTGGATCATTCATGAAATCGCCATATGGAGTTGCATCAAAATTATTGGATCAAATTGGAATTTTTTCTAGGGGTTGGGACATGAAGGATGCTGAGGTGGCCATAGGAGCTCCCTTCACATACTTTCTGTTTCAAGAAAAAAAGTGCAGAGTAGGAGAGAGATGTTAATATGGTTAAGATGATGTCATGCCTTTAACTCTTAATTGTGCATATGTTGTGAGTCCCAATGGAAAGTTTAAATCTTATAAGTGAAAGAGAGGGTACATCATGTAAATATGTTGAGGATGAGGTGCTTGGTGACAAGTTTAGTGTGTTTCGTAAGTGTTCATAGTATTTTCACCTTGCCTCTTAAAGGCAAGGTAGGAATTAAGGTCAAAACCATTAAAGTCTAAGCATGGCGCAATATAAAAAAGAAGGGGCATCAATGAAGAAACTTTGTCTCGAATCATGTTTAGTGTTGAGAGGACTGGTATAATGGTGAATAAAATGAGATTCAATTTCGTAATGCTCAACAAAAAATTTTTGTCCCACTCAATCACCATTCAACAACTACAAGAAAAAATGAATCAAATATCGAATAATCTCATGGAGAGGCAAAGAGAAGAAATTCCAAGTGGGAAGGTAACAAATGCTATGATCATCCGGGATATAAAGAGTCCTGGATATGATATTTATTATGACAACCCCGATGAAAAAGAATATGATGAGAAAACAAAAGCGAAGAGAAAAGGTCGAATGATGATTAGCCAAAGCCAAGTGAGATTGTTGTTGAAAGGTGAAAGGTAAATGACTGCAAAATAGTCTTCAGTCCATCAAATACTATTCCTCTTCCTTTTCATAAATTGTTCATGCAAAGCTAAAAAAGTTCTTCAATTAATTTAGCACCCTATCTATTAATATTCCTCTAATTGAGGCTTTGAAAGGATTTTGTATCTAAGAAGGGGCTTATGGAGGATGAAATAATAGAAGTAACACATCATTGTAATGCCATTATGTCAAGCCCATAGATAAATAAGAGGAAATGCCCTGGTGCCTTTACCACTCCATACCCCATCAGATTGTAAAAGTTTTCAAAGACATTATGCAACAATGGAGCAAGTGTAAATATAATGCCTTATGCCATATTCCACAAGCTCAGATTGGGGAAGTGTGGAGTGGTGATTTTACCACTTACTCGAACAAATTTTTCATGGACATTACCTTGACATAAAAGAATAAATGAGTCATAGTTGTGATTTAATGCTCTAATATCCACTCATTATAGGTATAGGAGTTAAAAAGACAAAGAGATGTGGATTGGAGTTTGAAATGATCAAATGGGAGTAAAAAAAGTACAACTGAAAACCTGTAATGAACTAACCTTAGTTACTGTAGTCGCGGCGCATTGGCTGCTATCGGAGTCAGTCAAGACGGTTAATCAACTGCGACCGCAGAAGTCTATCACGGTAGCATAGCTGCGATGGCAACCAGACGAGCGCGATGGTGGCTTGCCAGAAATATTCAGCCCAAGGTCAAAACTATCACTGCATATGCTGATCCTAATTTGAACAAACGACTTAAACCCTAATTTGAGAGGATTCATTCCATTACGTTCCTTTTTATCAAATTTTTCTAGGTTTAGCGTGAGACTTTGTATCCTCTATTTTTTTAGAAGGAAACATTGTATAAATTTTGGGTAAAGAATACATTAGAGACTTTCCAAGTGATAGATTCACTCATTTCCATGGTTGATATTTTAGAGGACCCAAGTTTAAAGTAACATCCACTGAGATCTACCATAAATTAATTCAATGGAGATAATGGGTATATCTATGTTTATTGATCTTAGGTGTAGCGAAATCGCCCTCTTGGGTTATGTGTAAATAGGGATTAAAGTGTGTGTGGGTTGTGATTGTTAGCATCTATTTGGTATTTTATGTTTATAGTTTCTATTATTGCTATGCTATTTTTGTAGGGATTTGATGGGTGAAAACTCCAAATACCCACATGGGCTTCATGGGTAAAAGCTCCAAGCTCAGGAAAACCTACGGCTATCTACGAAAGATGGTTTTTGGGTCAAGTTTAGGAATCTATATCATCCTTAAAAGAAGGAAGTAGAGACCAAAGAAATAATAGGAAATTATTCATGTAGCTTGCTAAATTCTCACTATCTTAGAAATAAGGGTGAAAGTGAGGTTGAATATGCCTTGGGTGTCATCCTAGAAATAGGGATGCGTTGATTCAGGTTATGGTTACTAATTGTTCAACACATCCATTAGGTATTCGAAAGGATCAATGGGTGAAAGTTTGGTGTTTTGTTGAAAGACTAGCATTAATATCCATAACAAAACCTATCCACATCTAACTTTCTAAATCAATATTGATGACTAACTCCCACATGTCATATCCTTAGTAATGCATAATTCCAAGATCCATGAATAATTGTTACAACTCTAATTATTCGTAGCCCTAAATTTGTACTAGAAAATCCTAAAAAGAAAAATTAGTCTAGGAACTCAGCTCCCCAATTTTATCTTTTTGTACCATTTATTTGAATTTTTCTTGAAGCTATCACTTCAAATTAGTTTGATTGCCACTCACATTATTGCTCGTGGATTCGACCACAACTCCAAAGTTGCATAAATATATTGATGAGGAATTACTTGCACTAAAATTGGCATGTAAGTTGATGGTTATTAGGAAGCAGACACCTACCTTAATGAAAATGCTCATGGCCGATCGGACCATTAAGAATCCAATTGGAGTTCTAGAAAAATTTGACCGATTTATCTTCCCGGACGACATTGTGATCTTGCATTGTGCAGTGTATGTTAAAGTGTCTATTATTATAGGGAGACAAATCTTACCTACCATAAAGGCTTTGGTGGATGTGGAGTGCGATGACATAAAGTTTTGCTTTAATAATGAGGAAGTGTCCTTCAATGTATGCAAGTCCATAAAGTAACTAATAGACTTACAAGTCATGTAGGTGATTGATGTTATTGAAAGGGAGGTGACAAATCATGTCATCATTAACTTATAGGATAATCCTTTGGTTGGAGTGTTACGGAATTGCATAATGGAAGAAGTTGAAAAATTTGATGAAGTAGTTCCATCCCTAATAGGACTTAGATCTTATACCAAGAACTCGATGAAGTTGGATCTTAATCTTTTAAACCCTGAGAGTCCACCCATAAAACCATCAATTCTTGAGCCACCAAAGGTTGATTTAAATCCTTTGCCACCCATATCTAATATATGTTCTTGGGAGAGGGAGACACATGACAAATTATTATTACAAATAACCTTGAACCCTCTCAAGTGGACGCATTGAAATTGGTGGAGAAAAAGTTCATTTGAGCCATTGGATGAAAAATTATGGACATTATTGGAAGAAATTTCCAAATTTATTCCAAAAATATTAAACTTAAACAAGATCATGTGCCAAGTCTTGAACAGGAAAAGAGGCTAAACCAACTCATGCAAGAGGTTGTAAAGAAAGAAATCATCAAATGGCTTGATGTGGGGGTAATCTATCCAATATCCAATAGTACTTGGGTTATCCCAGTACAATGCGTCCATAAAAAGAGTGGTATCAAGGTTGTAGAAAATTAAAAAATGATCTCATCTTTGACCGATTGGTCACCAGATAGCAGATATGCATGGATCACAGAAAGTTAAACTCGTGGACCAAGAAAGACCCTTTTCTAATGCCTTTCATGAACCAAATGTTGGATAGATTAGCCGGGCAGGGATGGTATTTTTTTTTGGATGGTTACTCAGGGTACTATAAAAATTGTATCTCCCTGGAGGACCAATAAAAGACAAATTTTACTATCACGTATGAGATGTTCATATTCAAGTGAATGCCCTTTGGGTTATGTAATTCCCCAACAACTTTCTTATTTTACATATTCTCAATATTAGCAGATATGGTTGAAGATTGCATGGAGGCCTTTGTGGATGACATCTCGGTGGTGGGGAGCTCATTTGAATCATGTCTTAAAAATCTAAGCAATGGGCTTGAAATATGCCTGGAAACCAAGTTTCTCTTAAATTGGGAAAAATGCCATTTTATGGTCAACGAAGGTATTATCCTAGGTCACAAGATATTAGGGATAGCATTCAAGTCAATCAAGACAAGGTAGAGGTGATTTCTAAGCTACCACCCCCTCGTATCCGTAAAAGGTGTTAGGAGGTCTCTTGGATATACTAGATTTTATCAATGTTTTATCAAGGACTTATCCAAGATAACTCATCCAATGTACAAAATCTATAGAACGAGGCTAAATTAAACTTTGATGAGGCATATTTAAAATCCTATGATCGCCTTATGGAATTACTTTTTTCGACACCAATCATTCTGTCCTCGAATTGGTCATCCCCTTCTGAGGTGATGTGTGCTATTAGTGGGGTAGCAATAGGTGTAGTGTTAGTACAATGCAAGGAAAAACTATTTTATCCTATCTATTATACAAGCAAAACCTTGAATAATTCTCAACGTAACTACACTCTTACCGAACAAGGGTTGTTGGAGTTGGTATATGCTTTTAAAATTTTTTATGCCAACTTGTTAGGCACGAAAGTAGTGGTGCATAGAGATCATGCCATACTTAAGTACCTCATGGCCAAGAAGGAAGAAAAACTATGCTTATTTATTTGTATTTTTCTCTTGCGAGAATTCAACTTTGAGCTAAAGGATCGAAAGGGGTGCGAAAATCAAGTGGCCGACCATCTCTTGCGTATTCAAAGTAATAATGAAAGGCATGGATAAATTGAAATTGACAATGCTTTTCCCGATGAATTAGTTTTGTCCATTGCAGAAAAAAGTGCACCGTGGTATGCCGCCAATGTGAGCTATGTAGAAAGTTGTGTTATTAGGCAGTGCCTTATGGAGGTTGTGATAAATGATATACTTAAAGCTTTCCACTTCTTACTTTACGGTGGTCACCATGAAGGGATCCATAAAGGTTGAAAAATCCTACATTGTGAGTATTTTTGGCCCTCAATGCATTACGATTCCATTGAGAGGGTAAAATCTTTTTACCAATGCCAAATACAAGGTGGTATCTCAAGAAGACATAAAATTCCCCTCAAACTAAACCTCAATGTTGAACTCTTTAATATGTGGGGAATTGACTTTATGGGTCCATTTGTGAGTTCATTTGGTAATAAATACATATAGTTAGTGGTTTACTATGTTTAGAAAATGATGGAAGTCATGGCACTCCCAAATAATGAAAGCAAAAGAGTTAGCTCCTTTTTGAACAAAAAGCAACGCAGACGGTTTAAAACTCATCGTGCCATCATTAGTGATGAAGGCTCATAATTTTCCAATCATTTATTTGGGTCCCTTCTTGAAAAGTATAGGGTTAATGATAAAGTGGTCACTCTATATCACCCTAAACAAGTGGCCAAGTCAAAGTCTCAAACCAGGATATAAAGGCTATACTTTAGAAGAAGGTAAGTGTAGGCCGCAACAATTGGGCAAGGCAGAAGATGAAGCATTTTGGGATTATAGCTACATGATGCTAATTGGCATGTATGACAAAAAATTTCTATTTGGAAAGGCTTGTCATTTTCCTATCGATCTTGAGTATAAAGCTTTATGGGCATTACAGAAGTTGAATATGAATGGCGGAGTGAAACACCTTAGTTCCTAGACCATGGAATATTTCTTCAATTTTTGATCTCTAGACCCATTATGACTCATGGGTACGAGCCTTATGTTGGGGTATAAATTGTAAGGTCCATCCAAATACTAACAAGTATTGGTTAGTGGGGTAGATTTTGTTTTTAGAATGGGTAAGACTTAGGGATACAAGTCGTATTGGTGGTTATTGATCGTTTGGTTCCTCGACTTAGTCTTAGACTTTGTTACTTATGTTGGATTTGAGTACGAATGGCTTACCATGAGCCATAAACCAGGGTACGATTCGTACCTAGGACTAGTATGGTGGACAATGTCTAAATTTTTCTTGAGTTTAAATGTGACAGTGTTTAAATAAAGGGTATGGATGGTGTGCTATCTATGTGACTTGGTTGGATGAGTCATATATTGGATAGTATTGGATCCAAGGATTGAAGCTGATATAAGAGTGGAGGATACCAATCAAATCGGAGGGTACTACTCATCTAGGTCAGTCCTATCCTTGTGATGGGATTATTATGCAACTGAAGTGGAGGTATTCAGGACATTTCCTGACATATCCTAATAAGGACCCATGACTTGTAACAAACTTGTAAGGTTAGTTATCCTATTATTCCATTCATTAACTCTTATAAACTCTTCTAAAACACTCCATAATTCGCTCAAGAGCTTTTGAGAAAGACAAGCTAGGGTTTAAACTAAAGGATCAATATGCGGCTTGTCTTGGTGATTTGTTTCCATCATCATCTTTGTTTTAGGAATATTTTTTTCACACAATGCTAATTTTATCTAAAGGCATGGTTTTATGAATGTTTCCATGATTTCATTTATTGTATGATTTTGATTTTCAGTTATGAATTCGAGGTTTTGATATTAAAAGGTTAGTTAAGGTTTTAATTATGCTTTTATATGCATTAATAGTAGTTTTGAATAATTCTATTGTATGGAAATAGTTTGATGGAAATTTGAATTAGTTTTTGTCATAGTATGCCACCAGTGTGTTTGACAAAATGCTTATAAAGATACGTTCTTTCTGTTGACTATTTTAATGGAACTTTGCAAGCTTTAAAACATGGTTAAGGAATTAAGCTTGGTTTAAATTTCTTGGAATGGTAAATGGATAATTAGTTGTGCTTGTGGGGTATATGGAATCCCCCAAGTAGTTTAATATCATAAATGAAAGGGCACTTAAAAGTCCCCTTTAAACTATAAATGATTGGCTATGGATGATACTTGAAAGTAAGGGTTGGTATGATGATACCAATATCAATGGCCTTTGTTAATAATTGTTTAATGGTTTGGTTATTTGTAAACTGGTTTTACTTAGGAATAATGGGAAAATGTATAGCAAAGTTGTGGAAGGTGGAGATCCTAGGTGGACCAAACCTGGAAGCTTATATTAGCCTATATGAGGTTGTTCTTTGTGATCGTGTGCATGATGTCACACTATGTTTGGGGGATGTACTAGTTATGCCAAGGTTTTTATCCTTGTTCATGTGGATACATGAATTAGTTCACTTTTTGCTGGGAGAGCTTAACCCATATAATCTATAGGTAGTTTAGGACGGCAAAGCTACACACACCAGATAAAGGTTTTAATGACATGCTAAACCCGATCCATTTTCCCCCTCAGTGTTTTATAATTTATATATATGTATTGTTGTATGCATATGGATGGTTTTAGTTTATTTTATAAAAGTGATTATTTTATCCTTACCATGAGATCATGCTAGCGATTACTCCCGAACCCCGTCTACTGGCGTTTGTATACCCATGCTATGCAGGAACCAATTATTCTACTTCTCTAATATATTGATTGACTTAGGGACAACATTTGGGCTGAAATGGTTAGCTTCTATACTTTTGGAAGTCTTTATTTCATGTTATGGATATTTCTAGACACTAATTTTATTTTGGATATCGGTTTTTGCTATGGTTGGGGGCATGTCCCAACCAGATTTTATTAATATTTTTGTTAGAGGCTTTATAGTAATTCTATAGTTTGGAGTGGGTGGAATCGGTATTGGTGTCAGCCTTGGTATTGGAATAAGCTGGGAGGATGGCATCATCGGGCATATTTTCTCACTATTCCATTATATTTCATTTTAGGATTAATTATATTATGTTTTAGAATATCATTAGTTATGGCCTAGTTTATGGCCATTATTTTGTTATGGTTGGTTTATTAGTTTGGGATGGTTGGACTCGGTTAGGTCAGTAATGGTTTTGATCTTATCCTAGAGTTTTTATGTAAGTAATTACACTATCTTGTTACATACTCAAATTTCAGCCAACTAAGGGCAGGCGGTTGGAGGTAAGGTTGCGTAACAAGGGTGGTCTCCGGTCCTGGTCTGACTTGGGATTCCCATTACGATAAGGCCTTAGGGCAGGTCACATAGAGTTGGTATCATACCCAAGGATCATGATTAATTGGGAGTCCACAAATTCGTGTCAAGTAGAGTCTCTTTTAGAAGTATGTAACATGATACACTTATAAGAGAGGGGCTACAAGGTATTTCAGAATGTTTCACTTTATTTGTATTCTAGTTTGAAGATGGGAGTTTCAGTCCTTGAATCTTCTCTAGTCCTTCTTTGTTCGTCTTTCAGATCATGCCTCATAAATTTAAAACGTAAGACAATTCATCTAATTTAAAACTTAAGACAATTCATCTATCCCATCTGGGGGTAATGCCAAAGGGGTGCATCATACTACTAGGTTCATCTTTGATCTCATGGTCCTATCCATGATAGTTTTAGGGTTCTACCAGTTTATATTAGTCCTCCTTAAGGTGAGGTGACAAATGTAGAATTCTATCTGCCTATTCATGCTATTGCTAAATTCGTTATTGCTCAAGCTGAGCAGGATATACGTGGTGCTTTTTCGGCTGAGGTAACCAAAGTTGGCTAATTTATGAAGATGGGTCCTCCCATTTTTTCTTGTGTAAAGGTAGAAAAGGATTTATAAGGCTTCTTGGATTAAATATAGAAGATATTTCAGGTGATACAGGCTAAGAATATGGAGGGGGTAAACTTTGTGGTTTATCACCTTAAAGAGGTTGCATATCCGTGGTATGAAAAGTGGGAAAGGGATAGAGTATATATGGAGGAGTCATCCTTTTGGGATGCCTTCTCTAGTGCTTTTCTAGATTATTTCATTCCCCAATAATTAAGGGAATCAAAGATGGAAGAGTTTGTGAACCTCAAGAAGGGGAAAATATTTTTCCAAGAATATTCCTTTAAGTTTCACCAATTGTCAAGGTATTCTCCTAATTTAGTGTCTGACATGCAGGACAAAATGAGAAAGTTTCCTTCTAGGTTGAATCAGGATCTGATTTTAGAAACCAAGACTGCCTTACTAATTAAGGATATAGACATCACAAGGTTGACTATTCATATGAAACAAGTAGAGGATAAGAAGAGGAAATATGTAAAGTATAGAGATCGGCAAGGTAAGAGGAACAAATTTTTTTATCAGGGATGTTCTTAGTCTTAGGGTGGTTGAGATGGTTGGAATTGACAGAAAAAAAAAGTGGGAGGGTTCTTATCGCTACTTTCTGCTAGTGACCCTTACTAGTCGAGTGATAGGGGTCGTCAAGGTGGTGAAAATTTCTGGGTGCAAGGTTCCCAATCTTAGACAAACATATATTAGTTAGTTTATTTGTGTCCTCTTTGTTGGTTCCGTGGTTATCCTTAATAGTTTTATTTCAATGAAAAAAAGGATAAATAATTCAAGTGTCGCCAGTCGGGCCATCGACTCAAGGATTGTCTATTTAATAAGGTTTATACAGGGGAGAATAAGATTCATGTGGCTTCATATTCTTATCCTACACATGGTGGTGTGGCATCTACTTCTGTTACTGCCCTTGGTTCTAGTATTGGTCGGAATAGGTTGATGTTTTAGCATCTCTACGGGAATCTGAGTCATCACTTGATGTCGTTACTTGTATGTTACAGCTTTTCACTTATCGCATTTATTGTTTGTTCGATCTAGGGTCTACTCTATCCTATATGACTCCTTATGTGGATGTAGCTTTTGGTTTTGATCCAAAAGTTATTGAAGATCCTTTTTGTTATTTCTTCCCCAATAGGTGTCTTGATTATTGCTAAGATAGTCTATAGGGGGATATCTATCAATGGCAAGAAGACATTTATGGATCTATTGGAGTTAGGTATGGAGGATTTCTATGTCCTTTTGGGTATGGATTGGTTTAATTCTTGTTACCTGTCCTTGGATTTTTGGACTGTTAGGGTTATCTTTAGGTTCCTTGGTGAACTGGTTATAGTGTGAAAGGGCATATCTCTAGCTCCTAGTGGGAGATTTATTTCTTATCTTAGAGCTTAGAGGTTAATATCGAAGGTTTGTCTTTATCATATGGTCTAGTTTAAGGATTCTAACTCGAAAGGTCCTTCTTTTTAGTTAGTTCCAGTGGTTAATGAGTTTTGTGAGGTCTTTTCGGATGATCTTCCTAGTGCTTCTCCGCATAGGGAAATAGAGTTTGGAATTGATCTAATTGTTGATATATAATACCCTAGATATTTTTAAGTCGAGTTTCATCTTAAAGAAGAGTAAGGGCTGACTTCTAAAGTGAGAAATATTTTAAACCGTGTAGAATTTTGCTAATATCAACTTTTTGTCATGTAGAGAATTGAATTAGATTTCCAACGATACAAACTTCATCCAAATCCAGCATCGGGTTGAGAAGTTATATCTATTTTAATAAGAGTTGTTAGAACAGCCCAGGTACGACGGACAGGTTGATGGACCATCACTCGGGCCATCAGAACTAAGGCAGTGACTCCCTCTTCTTTCCCAAGTGTGATGGACAAGACGACGGACTATGAATCTAGTGACGGACCGTCCTAACTAAGGCAGTGTGGCCTTTTTCTGACCAACGTACAACGGACGATCCGACTGACCATCAGACTAGTGATAGATTATCGCTCTGACCATCGAAAATCCTGTTCCATATTTTTAAGTAATTTTTTTAAAAGGTTCTTTTCGGTTTTTTCCCTTTTAGTAACCTGATATATTCAACATAAAGAAGATAGCCTCATTATCTGCCAAAACATCCAAGAGCTCAGGTTTCTCCCTCAAGAGAAAATCAAAAACCCTTCTCCAAGAAATTAAGAACTCACCATAGATTCTTGAAATTAAATTGAGATTTGAGTCCTTCAAGTCTAAGGCTTTAAGAACCCTCTCTCAAAGAGTAAGAGAAAGAGTTTCAAAGAAGCTTGTACATCCAATTACACAATCTAAGGTATGTGGGGTTTTGAACAAGGATAATCCTTTCACACTTGTGCCCAAAGACTTATTTTAAACTATAAGTTTTCTGCAATTTATGAGATTTTACATAAAATTGAATTAGGGTTTCTCAACCAATGTTCTTGGTTGCAAGCTTTTGA
This sequence comes from Capsicum annuum, assembly GCF_002878395.1. Taxonomy (NCBI): domain Eukaryota; kingdom Viridiplantae; phylum Streptophyta; class Magnoliopsida; order Solanales; family Solanaceae; genus Capsicum; species Capsicum annuum. Next base: position 133,552,656 of record NC_061113.1, on the reverse strand, counting down.
TGTTTTCCATGAATTCATAGTAAAATAGCATGATTTTACATGTTTTGTTAAGAAATTGATGTTGGATTTATACCCTATATTGTTAATCCTTGAGAATTTAATGGTTGCAATGCTCTAGAAATTGAAGTATATGAGTACGTTGAGATTTTGTAACAAATTACTGTAAATTCCATATTTTTATATAATTTATGAGTCCATATGATATCTAGTATGCATTTTGATGAGTTTCATCTTGAGATTTGATAATGGGTCACTAAGCCCTACTTGAGATTTGCAATTTCATGAACTTTTAAACTATAAGCACCTATGATTTGAGTACTTTGAGATTATTAAGAAACCTTTGACCTTAATGGTCATAGTAGCTTTGTAATCCACTTTATTACTTGAGATTACAAATTTTATAGTTGGGTTCTTTATGAACTACGAGATTATTTTTAAAGTTGATTTCCCTGAGATGAGCATATCTAACAAAAGGGAGAAGTATTTACCACTAAGTTGACTAATTTACTATGGTTTCATATCCCGAAACTACGTGCCACCATAGGATTAAGATTTATGGGTCCGAGGTCGAGATAAGTAATTACTGAGTTGAGGTTGTACTCCCTGGCAAGAGTATGAAGCCTCTCTCCAACATGAGGTTTCTTTCTTAGGAGGACAAGATGTTGGACTCCATGTAGCTCGCATGGTTTATGTCAGTTAAGAGAACCTCCCTAAAGTATTTTCCCTTGAGATAGAATATTTTCCCTAAAGCTTTGAGATAAGTGATTTTCCCGAATAGTAAGATTTTTAAAATACTTTCTTGAAGTAAATTGTCCTAAGAAGAAAGTAGTTTTCTCTACTAGTAAAAGTTATAGAATTTTGAGTCCAAGTGTCTTAAGTTTAAATGAGTTCTAAGTTCTTGATCATTAAAGAAGTTTTATCCTCCATGAAATACATGCATGAGTTTGAAAGTACTGTTTAATGCTATCTTTAGTCTTCAAGTATTGAGAATAAGAGAAAAGTTCAAATTTTATAGCTAAAGTATAATGACTCACGAGATTTGTGTTACATGGTTCATTATACATAATTTATGAGCTTTACATTTCAGACTTATTCTAGCTATGTGAGTCATTCCTAATTGCATGGATGATTTGATTAAATAGTATGGATATTATTTTTTGTAAATGCATATACCTCCATGGACTCAATATATTTCCAATTGTTGATCCATATATACGTCTATGTGCTTTATTGTCTTTTAATGTAGGTTCAGGTGCTCAGTCTTGGTGCAGTTTGAGTCAGTTGGGGGCCAATCCCAATGTCTCTCTAGTTCATGGAGTAGTAGAGGCTTTGTCAGACTAGTTATCAGATTGTTAGCATTTGAGATTTCCACTTTTATGGCCATTTGGATTGAGTTTTTTCTTCGTATTTTCTATTATTTGATATGACCGTACCAGTGTCTTGTTTATTTCATCTTGAATTGAGTTATTATATGCAGTAATAGTCTCAAAGGGTTAGCTTGGTGCTACTAGTAGCCTTAAGCACCATGTGACATCTCGAGAGGTGATTTCGGTTCATTATAAAATACTTATTAAAATTTTATTCCTCCGTATAGAATGGATCTGGCTACGTTAAGAAAAATCAAGGACAAACTTAAGGATATTCTTTTTAAGGGGTTTATTCATCCTAGTGTATCTCATTTGGGTGCACTAATGTTGTTTGTTCATAAGAAGGATGGTTTCCTTCTGATGTACATTGTCTATAGGAGGTTGAAGAAGGTAGCGATTAAAAATAAGTACCCTTATCCAAGGATATATGATTTGTTTGACCAGTTGTAAGGTGCCAAGTTCTTTATCTAAGATAGATCTTCGGTCTGTGTACCATCAACTAAATAGTATAGAGGGGAGTATCCCTAAGATGACTCTTTGTACTCTATATGGGCACTTTGAGTTTTTGGTGATATCATTTGGATTGATTAATGCTCTAACTTTGTTTATAGATATGATAAATAGGGTTTTTAGTTAGTATTTGGATCTCATCATCAATGCATTTATTGATTACATTCTTGTTTATTTGAAAAGCAACGTGGATCATGCTAATTACCTCTATATGGTGTTACTGACCATAAGGGAACAATAGTTGTATGCCAAGTTCTCCAAGTGTGAGTTTTGTTGAATTCTATAAATTTCTTAGGTCATATTATTTCTAGTGAAGGGATCATAGTGGATCCGCGGAAGGTTGCTATGGTGAAGAGATAGCCTAGAACCACAACTCCATCAGATATTCAAAGCTTCTTGGGTTTAGCCAGGTGTTATAAGTGGTGTATGGAAAGATTTTATCAATAGCTACTCCTCTGACAAAGTTAACTTAGAAGAAGGTTAAATTTTCTTTGTCATATGCTTGTGTAAAGAGTTTTGAGAAGTTTAAAGATAAGTTAACTTTGGCTCTAATTCTAATATTATCGAAAAGCAATGACGGGTTCGAGGTTTATTGCGATGTATCTCGAGTAAGTCTTGGTTGTGTGTTGATGAAGAATGGGTAGATGATTGCCTATTCTTCCAGGCAGTTGAAGGTGCATGAGAGGAATTATCCTACTTATGATTTTATGTTATTGGCGATTGTATTTGCTTTGAAAATATGACAGCATTATTTGTACGGTGTGCACATGGTTATCTTTTCTGACCATAAGAGGCTAGATTATGTGTTGACCAAGAAAAAGATTAATCTTAGGTAGAGGAGATGGCTTGACCTTCTCAAGTAGTATAATATGTGTCTTCACTATAAATGAGGCAAGGCTAATGTGGTTATTGATGCTCTTAGTAGGTTGTCCATATGGTGTTTGGCTCATGTGTAGAACAGAAAGCGGGAATTGGTAAGGGATATTCACTGTTTGGCTAATCTTTAAGTTTGCCTTTTGGACTCCAAGGATAGTGGTGAGGTGGTGCAAGAAGTGATTCAATCATCTCTTTGTGAAGAGATTAATGATAAACATATGTTAGATCCTACCTTTATGAAAATCAGGAGTGACGTTGGTGGGCAAAAGGCAATGGTGTTTGATATTTGTGGTGATGCTACTTTATGGTACCATGGGAGGTTGTGTGATCCTGATATTGATTAGTTGCATCAAAGGATTTTAGCTGAGGTGTATGAGTCGCATTATGTTGCTCATCCCAGCTCGACTAAGATTTATCATGATATCAAGTATATCTATCAGCAGAATGGCATGAAGAGGGATGTGGTTCATTTCATGGACAAGTGCATGATATGTTAATAGGATAAGGTTGAGCACATTAGACGAAGAAGGTTATATCAAAAAATTTATTTTCCCAAACAAAAATATGATGTGATCAATATGGGCCTCGTTACATGTCTTTCTTGATCTTGGAATCAATACGATTCTATTTGGGTCATAGTGTCAAGTATGACTAAGTCTGTATTCTTTTTCCAGTGTAGAATACTTTCTCGGTGGAGGATATGCTAAGTTGTATCTTCAGGAGATTATGAAGCTACATGGTGTGCCTATTTAGACTATTTCTAATTATGGAACACAGTTTACATCTCACTTCTAGTGGTCTTTTTAGATAGGACTGGGGACCAAGCTGAGTCTGAGTATTGCTTTTCATCCTCAAACAAATGAGCAAGTGGAGAGAACTATTCAAATATTAGAGGATATGCGACTTTGTGATTTATTATAAAGCAATTGGTGAGCATCTACCTTTGGTGGAGTTTTGTTACAACAATAGCTATTATTCTATTATTGGTATGGACCCTTTTGACGCATTGTATAGTTGGAGGTTCAAATCTCCTATTGGTTCGTTTGAGCTTATTGAGGTAGATATGTTTGGTCTCGACTTGGTTTATTGGGCTATAGAGTAAGAGAAGGTGATTTGGGAAAGGCTTAACGATGCCCAATATCGCAAAAGGTCCTATATGAATATTAGGCATAGAGAGTTGGTGTTTGAGGTTGGGAATATGGTTTTCCTTAAGGTATCTCCCATAAATGGAGTACTGTGGTTTGGCAAGAAGGGGAAGCTCAGTCCTCCCTATGTTGGTCCTTATGAGGTTTTGCAAAGAATTGGTAATATTGCATAAGATTTGGAGTTACCTTCTAGCTTGAGGTTGGTTCATCATGTAATTCATGTTTCTATGTTGAGAAAGTGTATTGTGATCCTTCTTCGATTGTTCTTTTTAAAGTATTGGGTATCACTAATACTTTGTCTCATGAAAAAGTCCTAATTTAGATCATAGATAAGAAGGTTTTTTATTTGCGGATCAAGGATGTATCTTTGGTTAAGGTTCTATGGCGTAACCAGAAGATGCTATAATCTATATGTGAAGTAGAAGAGGATATGAAGCCCAAATATCCACATTTTATTTCTGCTCGTGGGATTCATGCAAAAGTTATGTGTCTTCATCACATCTTTATTTTCAGAGTTTGTTATAGGAAAGATTTATATCTTTGCCTCTTTGTTTTCAATCTTTGTTAGAGATTGGGAATATATTTGATAATGGAAATGAATCTTATGTATGGTTATCCCTACCTTATCTGTCATTTGGGGATAAATGTTCATTGTAAGGGAGACCAAAACACCTTGGTTCCTGAACATTAGAAAATTTCTTAGAAATTTGATCTCTGAACCCAATACAACTCATGGGTACAAGCTATATATTCGGGTATGGATGATAACGTCCAGTCCTATACTGAAAATTATTATTTGGTGAGATGTATTTTGGTTACTGGAATGGGTATGACTTAAAGGTATGTGTCGTATTGGTGGTTACAGATCGTTTGGTTCCTTTAATTAATCTTAGACTTGGTTACTTAGGTTTGATCTTAGAACGAGTGGCTTACCTTGAGCCGTAAGCCAGGGTATGAGCCATACCCAGGACTCTTATGGTGGATAGTGTCTAATTCTTCCTTGGGTTTGAATCTACCAAGGGTACGGATGAAGGGTATGGATCGTATGCGTCAATACGACTAAATTGGATGCGTCTTCAACTAGACACTATTGGATCTAAAGGTAGACTCCAGGATATGAGTGGAGGATACCAATCATATCTAAGGGTACTACTCGTGTGTGTTAGTCATATCCCAGTGATGGTATTTTTGTGCAATATAAGTGGAAAATTTAGGACATCTCCCAACTTATCATAAAAAGGTCCCACGACTTCTAACCTACATGGAAAGTTATTTACCCTATAATTCCATTCATTAACGCTTTAAAACTCTTCTAAAACACTCCATAATTCTCTTAAGAACTTTTAGGAAAGGGAAGCAAGTGTTTCAACTAAAGGATCAATTTGGGGTTTGTCTTGGTGATTTCTTTCTATCATCATCTTGGTTTAAGGCATGGTCTATTCCCATAATGATAATTTTCTCGAAAGGAATGGTTTTATTGAAGTTTCCATGATTTCATTAATTTTTTGATTTACGTTTTGTAATATGAATTGGGAGTTTTGATATTGAATGGTTTTTTATGGTTTCCCATAGTTTAATTATGCTTAAATGGTTCGCAATGGATGTACTTTCAAGTAAGGGTTGGTATTGCAATACCAATATCAATTGCCTTGGTTAATAATTTGTTAATCATTTGGTTATTTGGAAATTGGTTTTTATTCGGCAATAATGGTGGGATATGTAGAAAAGTCGTTGAAGGTTGATATCTCAGGGGGACCAAAATTGGAAACTCATATTTGCCGAAAAGAGGTTGGTCTTGGTGACCATGTGCATGATGTCACACTATATTTGGGGGATGTACTTGTTATCCCATGTGTTTCTTCCTTAGTCCTACAGCGATATGCACTGGGTTTCTTTAAGAAGTAGGAGTTGAAGCCTTATAGCATGTGGGTAGTACAGGTCGGCAAAGCGACACATCCCAGGAAAACGTTTTAATGGTATGCTAAACCCGTTCCTTTTTCCCGATGTGGTTATCTATATATATATATGGTTATATGAATATGGATGGTTTTAATTGGTTTTATAAATGGAACTATTTTATCCTTACCCTTAGATCATGCTAAAGGTCACTCGGTAAACCCATCTACTAGCAGTTGTATACCTACGCTAAGTAGGAATCAGCCGTTCTTAGCCTTCAACATAGTGATTGACTCGGGGAAAACATTTGATCTGAAGTGGTGAGCTTCCATCCTTTTGGAAGTCCCAATTTCATGTTATTGATATTTCTAGACACTTTGATTTTATTTTGGATATTGGTTTTGGCTATGGTTGGGGGGCATTCCCCAACTGATTTCATTATTCATTTGATTAGAGGCTTTGTGGTACTTCTATGGGTTGGAATACATGGGATCGGTATTGACGTCAGCCTTGGCATTGGAATATGTTTTGAGGCTGGCATCATCGGACATAATTTCTCACTGATTCATCATATTTAATTTTGGGATTAATTATATTATGTTTTGGAACATCCTTTGTTATGGCCTGGTTTATAGCCCGTGTTGCGGTATGGTTTTGTATGGTTGGATTATTGGTATGGGATGGTTGGACTCGATTTGATTGGACATGGTTGTGATCTTATCCCAGAGTCTTTTTCTGAGCTGTTACACTATCTTATTACATGCTAAAAATTCAACCAACTCAAGCCAGGCTGCTGGAGGTTGGGTTTGCAAAAGGGGGTAGTCTCCGATCCTTGTTGGACTTGGGACTCCCATTACGACAAGGCCCCAGTGTGAGTCATAAAAGGGAGAAGCTTTTGAGTCAAGGTTTATAAAACTGCACGAGTTGGAAAATTTCCGACTCAAAGCTTATGAAAGCTCCACATTGTATAAGGAGAAAATGAAGAAATGGCATGATGCTCGCATTTTAAGATGGGAATTCCACGTCGGAGTGAATGCACTCTTTTGGAATTCTTGCTTGAAACTCTTTGTGGGGAAACTTCTCTCTTAATGGTCGAGGCTATTTGTAATTTCTAATGTTTACCATAGTTGTTCCATTGAATTATAAGATCATGGAAGATTGAAATTTGAAGTAATAGGTCAAAGGGTGAAACACTACAATGTGAAAGCCCCAAGGTGGACAACGTGGAGTTTGTTCATTTCAAATATGCCATGTGGTAAAACACGAAAGTCGTTCCGCGACGTTAAATTATGTGCTTGATGGGAGGCAACCCATCCTTGACTTATTTTTTGTTGTTTTGATGTTTAATAGGTGTTTTAACATAAATTTATGTTAAAAAAAAATAGGGGAAAAGCATAGTTGAAAGAATGGCAGCTTCGTAGAAAATAAAAAACAGAGAAAAAATAGGGGATTTTGATCTTGGTTACCGCGACCGCGAGGCTACGACAACGATTCTATAAGTAGGATCGCGACATCTAATCAATTTTTCAAATTGTTGTTTCAGAAAACCCTCTCAAGCCTTATCATCTTAAATTGGGTTTAGTAAGGGCACTTTAGTTCCCTAATTTAGGGGAATGCGAGACCATCTGTGTTTTTTTAATTATGGATGAACATTTCACTATGATAGATTGATTTACTACATTTATTTGGGAAAAGCTTCGTGATTTGGTCATTGACCATGGATATAGTGGAAGTCTGAGTACCTGCAGCATCACAGTAATATATGGAAAGAACGTTTGAGTAGTTGGGATTACACACACATCATTGGCAAAGTCTATGTAGCCATATTTTTGGTTTGCCATTATTGAGACAAAATATGAGACAAAGTCTTGGGTTGATTCTATGGTTATAAAATTATGCATGGTGCAAATGGAAAGCAAACACGCCCCTCCATTCAAATTTTTTAAAAAATCAAGGGTATGGACGTGAGGAACCTTGTAACAAAACTTTTTCTCTTATTGTGAATCCACAAATTTTGTCTTGTTAATATTGATAGATACTCCATTTTTGTCCCTTAAAGAAGGGGCAATTAAACTCCTTTGTGAATTTGCATGCCATGAGTGGTGAGTATTTTTCTACACCTCATGTAAACTTTTGTAATCTAGAACCTGCCCAATTAGTCTCTCAAGGCTAATTTATATTATAATTCGTTGGAGAGATAATCTTAGGCCATCTTTGTGACATTGGAAGCCCACTTTAGCCTAAAAAGCCTCCACATGCATAAAAGTTATCTCGAATCACACACTTTAAGCGTTTGAACTTTTCTTTGGCAAACATATTACAAGCTATGAGCCATAAAATTTTTATCCCTCCTTTGAACCATAAACTCCTTGAACATAGTGATGCAACTCAGGGCTAATCGCCTGAGTTGTGGGTGGTGACGATTAATAGAAGTAACTTTAGGCCTCAAAGTTGTAAGTGAATGCCTATAAGATTAAGCTTTGAGAACAAATTGGTAAGAAAAAGAAAGGTCCCATCGAAGGAAACAATTGCATGAAGTTTGCAAGAAAAATAAATGAAAGGAAATGGGTAAAACAAGGAAGCAAAATTTAGGCACATGTGAAAACAGAGAAATCAATAAGTCGTGGCTCATAGTAAAAAGTGAATTAAGTAGTGTGATGTAAATTTTCAAAGAGGTTATAAGCCATGTTGTTCCTAAATGATATCCTGTCGTACCCCAAACCTACGTTACAAACTCAAAAAGTCATTTGTGATCTCTAACCTTGTACATTCATTGTACTGGTGATTGAAAATAGGAGCAAGCCTATGGTATGATACTTGCTAGCATAAAGAGTTCTTGTGAAGGAGAGAGTTGTCCAAATAAAATTCCTTATTGCATATTTGGTAACTTGGTGAGTGAAATATTCTTTCTTGTGAGGAGGCATGTGAACAAGTTGAGGTGGGTGATTTTGTCATCTTTAGAGAAATGAAGAAAAATGATTATAATTTAGTTGTGGCAAAAAGGTAAGTCACTTTTGTAGTACCGGTTTTTGTTGGATTGCTTCTCTTTAAAGTCCTTTGCATCTATGAATATTTCATTTTATGTTGAGGGGTGTAGTGAGAATAACTTGGCCCATGTGTAAAGAGCAACTTTTGGTATGACTAAGCTAGAAGTCATTGTGATTATTGGGACATCAAATTTGGGGAAAATGCATTGTTTCATGGTTGAAGGCAGTGTAGCTTGAGGACAAGCAAAGCTTCTGGTTGGGGGTGTGGATGAGTGGTGAATTGACAACTTAATTGAACACCACATTCGTTAACATTACCATATTTTGAATGAATAATTGAGACAAAATTATAGTTGAATACTCTAATATCCACATTTTGCAGGAACAAAGGTAATGAGAGGGAAAGATGTGGATTGGAGCTAACCGTGAACATAAGAAGGAAAAAAGTTTATTTTAAAGACCTGAAGCAAACATAACCTCAGCTACTGCGATCACAGTTTGAGGGCCGCGATCGCGGCAAGTCAAATAGGTCAACATACTGCAATCGCGTAGGTATGACCGCAATCGCAACAAAGCTAATGCAATCCTGGCCGAGCAAAAATTTAGCCCAAGAATTTCAACATACGTGATCCCATATGTACGACTGCAATCACAGTCTCTTCAATAGCGGAAATTCCTCTGCGATCGCAGTCTAACAGGAATAATGAGCAAGGCAAATTTGGTCAAATAGCATAGATAATCTAAATTTCCATATAAGAACTGAATTCTTTGTCCCATGGACATTATTGAATAGAGGGAAAAATTGGAAAACTTGTAGAACACTAGATTTTGGGGCAAAAACATCTTCTCTTTGTTTATTTAGAGTTTCAAGAGAAAGTTGGTGATCTTGAAGTGTTAATTAAAGAATTTCTTTAATCCACATTATTATGGATTCCATGAGTGAATTATTTAGTATATTTCTTCTCTTTCACTTAAAAAGTAGCTTATTTCTCTAGTCTTGGGCTTATTTTGAACTAAACTACTATTTGTGTTGTGGGTATTGATGGGTTTATCTGATTTTTTGTTGATGATTATGGATTCCACCATTGGTTGAGCTTAATATTTGGAATTTTTGGATGAAAACCACTAATGTCCAAATGGGTTTGATGGGTAAAACCCCAAACTCTTGAAAACATTCATCATCTTTGAAAGTGGGGTCAGGGTGAATCTTAGGGAACTAGTGGTATCGGACAATTAAGTATGTGATTTACAACCTTTTGAAATCTTAGAAATAAGTGTAAATGGAGAGTGAGTCATGTTATGGGCATCTTCCTAAAAATCGGGATGCCTAATTTAGGTTTTGGGTGACTATTTTTGACATACTTGTTAGGTGCTCGTACGAGCCAATGGGTGAAATATTTGAGGTTTGGTTGAGAAACTAACTACAAAGACTTCCGACCTAGCTTATCTCGTACTCAATAACTAGATTTTATCCTAAACTATCATAGATTTCATGTTAAACAATCATGATCCCATGCACACATTGTATTTAGGTAGATATAATCCCAATATTTATCTTAAAATTTAATTTCAAAGTCGAAAGTGTTATGATAGCATGTCGTGTGACCTCATAGTGATAAAAATCCAACTCCAAACCAACCCTCCACCCCCAATTTATTTTATGTGTTGCATTTTTTTCACCTTGGGTATTCTTTTAGTAATTAAAGCACCCATAGGATTTGATGTTTAAATTTCACTCCTTATGGATTACACGTTAAAGTGAGTTGGGATATTGACAACGACAATCCTCTACCACTTTAAATAGTATAGGTGAGCATTATCAAAATAGCACCACTGCCGGGGAGTGGAATCAAGATTTCACTTTTGTGGTATGACTTTTACATGGGTGTAACCGTGGTGATTTTTATTTAATTTCTTTGTTGTGTTTGATTTTTGATTATGCCATCATTATTGTTTCTACATAATCATGAGTCAAGAAGGCTCAACTTATCTTGGCATAGAAGATTGTGAGAACAGCCGAGGGAAATGGAGTATTTTATATTGCAAATGTAATTCTATAATTGTTTCATCTAAAGGGACTTTTAGGGGGTCAAACTCATATGGACCAGAATTTACCCTTGAAGAACTTTATAGATGTTTGTGCCCCTTTCAATATCGCAAGAGTCCATCCGGTTACACCTTTTCCCATTCTATTTTACCGGAAAGGCGGTGCTATGTCTCAGATCTTTAAAAACCAGGTCCATCAACTAAAGGATGAGTCTTACGGAGGACATCTTCGGTCAATGCTTCCCACCTTAAAAGTTACAATTACGTGATGAAATTGTTAATTTTCACCAATTCCATAAAGAACCGTGGTACTAAGCTTGGGGAAGATTAAACGAGAAAATGTTGAAGTGCCCTAACCATGAGATGTTGGAAAAATGCTTCTCCAAAGTTTTGATAGTGAATTGGATGAATTGAGAAAAGCCATAGTGGATAATGCATCTGTTGAATCATTCATTACATCGCCATATAGAGTTGCATCAAAAGTTTGGGATCAAGTAGCAATTTTTTGTAGGGGTTGGGACATGAAGGATGCCGAGGTGTCCATGGGGGCTCCCTCTTCATCCTTTGTATGCCAAAAAAAATAGCTGAAGAGGAAAAGAATGATATGAATATGGTCAAGATAATTTCATGGCTTGAGATCCTAATTTAGCATATTTGGGGGTACTAATGGAAAGTATAAATGCGATAAGTTCAAGAGAGGGTACACCATGTGAAAGTGTGGTGAAAGAGGTACTTGATGACAATTTGAGTGTGTTACCTAAGTGTTCATAAGGTTTCCACCTTGCCTCTCAAAGGCAAGGCGGGAATCAAAGTCAGAACCATGAAATTCTAAGCATGGGACAATGTAAAAGAAAAGGGGGCATCAATGAAGAAACTTTAACTTGAATCTTTAGTAGTGCTGAGAGAACTAGTGTAATGGTGAATGAAGCAAAGTGGTTTCTCAACGCTCTACCAAATGGTTGTATCCCACTCAACCTAAAAATAATGAATTATCTCATAGAGAGGCAAAGTGAATAAATTCCAAGTTATAAGGTAACAAATGCTATGATCACCCGGGATAAAAAGAGTCATGGAAATAATATTGAGTTTGACAAACCGGTGAAAAAGAAGATGAAAAGAAAACAAAAACAAAGAGAAAATGTTCCAATGATAATGAGCCAAATCCAAGTGAGATTGTGATTAAAAATTTAAAGGAAACTGATCGTAAGATTTTCTTTGTGCCATCATACACTATTCCTTCTCCTTTTCTTAAATGGTTCATGAAAAAAGGAGAAAATTCAAAGCATAACAAGTTCTTCTATATATTTATCACCCTATCGATTAATATTCCTCTAATTAAGGCTTTGCAATATATGTCGAGATATGATAAATTTGTGAAGGATTTGGTATATAAGAAGCAGCATATGGAAGATGAAACAATAGAAGTAACACATCATTATAGTGCTATTATGTCAAGCCCATTGGTAAAAAAGAGGAAAGACCCTTGTTCTCTTACTACTCCATGCACCATCGGATTGTTCAAGTATGCAAAGGCATTATGCAACCTTGGAGAAAGTATAATTTGAATGCCTTTTGCCATATTCCACAAGCCAGTATTGGGGAAGCCGACAAATACCTCAATAAAATTTCTTATGGCTGACCGAACCCTCAAGAAGCGGATGGTAGTTCTTCCTGATATTATAGTAAAAGTGGAAAAGTTTATCTTTCCAGACGACTTTGTGATCTTAGATTGTGCAATGGATATTGATTTTCTAAGTATTCTCGGGAGACCATTCTTATCCAACAGGAAGTCTTTGGTGGATGCGGGGTCCGGCAAAATGAATTTTCAATTTAATAATGTGGCGGTGTCCTCTAATGTATGCAAGTCCATGAAACAACTGATGGACTTACAAGTCATCTCGATAATTGATGTTATTAATGGGGAGGTGACATATCATGTCAATATAAACTTGTTAGATAACCCTTTGGTAGGAGTGCTATGGAATTGTGAAAGGGATAAAGTGGAAGAATTTGATAAAGTGGTTGCATCGCTAACGGGACTTTAAACTTATACCAAAAACATGATGAAGTTGGATCTTGATCTTAAAATTTGTGAGAGCCCACACAAAAGACCATTAATTCTTGAGCCAATCAAGGTTGATTTGAAGACTTTGCCACCTTAGAACCATTATGTGTTCTTAGGAAAGGGAGACAGTTAACAATCATTATTTCAAATAACCTTTAACTCTGTCAAGTGGATGCATTTATATTGGTGGTAAAAAATTCCATTCAAGCCATTTGATGGACAATCGCGGACATTATTGGAATAACTTTTGATATTTGTTCCTTCAAAGTTAAACCTGAATATGGTTATGTGCCAAGTGTGGAACACAAAACAAGGCTAAACCAACCCATACAAGAGGTTGTATAGAAATAAATCATCAAATGGCATGACACGGGGGTAATCTATCCAATATACAATAGTACTTGGGTGAGTCCGGTACAATCTATCCCCAAAAGGGTGGTATCATGGTGGTTAAAAATAAAAAGAATAATCCCATCTCTGTCCGGATGGTCACCGAATGGCGGGTGTTTATGGATTACTAGATGTTAAAATTGTGGATGGATAAAGATCATTTTCCAATGCATTTCATGAATCAAATATTGGATAGATTAGCTAAGCGGGGATAATATTATTTCTTGGATGGTTACTTGGGTACAATCGAAATTGTATCGCCCCGGTGGACAAAGAAAGGATAACTTTTACTTGCCCATACAGGATGTTCACTTTCATGCCAATGCCCTTTGGGTTATGCAATGCCCCGACAACTTTCCATGTTCAATGTTTTCAATATTTAGGGATATGTTTGAATATTCCATGGAGGTCTTTATGGATGTCTTCTTGGTAGTGGGGAGCTCATTTGAATCATGTCTTGAAAATCTAATCAAGGTACTTAAAAGATGCATGGAATCCTACCTTATCTTAAATTGGAAAAAAAGCCCTTTCATGTTCAAGGAAGGTATTGTCTTGGGCCACAAGATATCATAGCAAGGCATTCAAGTTGATCAAGCCAAGGAATAGGTGATTGCCAAGCTACCACATCCCGTACTCATAAAGGGTGTTAGGAGCTTTATTTGGCATGCCAATATTTTATAGATGTTTCATCAAGAATATCTCCAAGATAGCTTATCTGATGTGCAAACTCCTGGAGAAGTAGACTAAATTCAATTTTGATGAGGAATATTTAAAATCCTTTCATTCCTTTAAGTAATTTTTTAATTTGTCCTCAATTATTGTGGCCCTAGATTAGTCATCCCCTTTTTTGGTAATGTTTGATGCAAGTGGGATTGAATTGGGTGCAGTGTTAGGACAATGCAAGTAAAAATTCTTTGATATTATCTATTATGCAAGCAAAACCTTGAATGATGCTCAACATAACTACATTGTTACCGAACAAGAATTGCTGGAGGTTATATATGCTTTTGAAAATTTTTGTGCCTACTTTCTAGGCATGAAAGTAGTGGTTCCCATGGATCATGCCACACTTAGGTACCTCTTGTCCAAGAAACAAGCAAAACCATGCTTAATTATATGGATTTTTCTCTTGCAAGAATTCAACTTTGAGGTAAAAGATCGAAAGGGGTTTGAAAGCCAAGCAGTCCACCATCTCTCGCATCTTGCAAGTAATGATGAAAGGCAAGTACATATTGAAATTTATTATTCTTTTCCCTATGAAGAAGTTATGTCCATTGTGGAAAAAAATGCACCGTAGTAAGCCGACTATGCCAACTACGTAGAAAGTGGTGTACTTCTCTTGGGGATTAGCTACCGCAAAAAAAAAGGTTCCTGTTTGATGCTAAGATATATTTTTAGGATGAACCATTTTTATTTTGGGTGTTTGCAGATGGTGTTATTAAGTGGTTTATTATGGAGGTCGAGATAAATGATATCCTTGAAGCTTGCCACTCCTCACCTTATGATGGTCACCATAGAGGGATTCGTACCACGTTCAAAATCCTTCAATGTGGGTATTATTGGACCTCCATACATAAGGATGACATTGATTGGGTAAAATCGTATCACCAATGCAAAATGCAAGGAGGCATCTCAAGAAGACATGTAATTCCCCTCGAAGTTGATCTCCTTAATAAGTGTGGAATTGACTTTATGGGTCCATTTGTGAGCTTATTTTGAAATTAAAACATATTGGTAGTGGTTGACAATGTTTCTAAATGGGTGGAACGCCTGTCACTCTAAAATAATGAAAGCAAAAGTGGTTCCTCCTTTTTGAGCACAAGCATCTTCACAAGGTTTGCAATATCGCGTACCATCACTAGTGTGGAGGCTCATATTTTTACAATCTGGTATATAGAGCCATTATTGGCAAGTATGGGATTAAGCACAAAGTGGCCACTCCATATCACCCCCAAATGAGTGTCCAAGTCAAAGTCTCAAATAGGTTAATCAAGGTAATATTTAATAAGATGGTGAATGTAGGTCGAACCAATTGGGCAAGGAAGATCAATAAAGAACTTTAGGCTTATAGAACGAACAACAAGACCCCAACGTTACAAAACTACACAAGTTGGAAGATTTTTGACTCAAATCTTATGAGAGCTATGCATTGTATAAGGAGAAAATGAAGAAATGTAATGATGCTCACATTTTAAGGCGGGCATTCGATGTCAGAGAGAATGTACTCCTTGAAAATTCTTGCCTTGATACTCTTTGCAGGGAAGCTTTGCTGTAAATGATCAGGGCCACTTGTAATTTCTAATGTTAACCCTAGTGGTGCCATCAAATTGGAAGATTACGAGAGAAAGAAATGTCTAGAAAACTTCTAAAGAGTGAAACACTACAGTATGAAAAGCCCCACGATGGCCAAAATGGAGTCCGTTCATTTTAAAGATGCCACATGTTGAAAGAGCAATACATGTCATGACGTCAAATTAGGCGCTTGATGGGAGAAAACCCATCCTTAACTTATTTTTTGTTATTTTGATATTTTGTAGGTGCTTTAACACATATTTATTTCCAAAAAATAGAGGAAAATCAGAGTTGGAAGAATTGAAGTTGAATAGAAAATCAAAAACAAAGTAAAAACATGAGTTTTTGGTCACGATAATCACATTCGTTGGGCCGTTACCATGTAAGTATCAGCACAATCACCACATTCTATTGATTTTACAAACTGCTATTAAAGGGATCCCTCTCAACCGTTGTACTTCTTAAATTAGCTTAAGTGAGGGCACTTTAAGTCCCTGATTTAGGGGTGTGCGAGGCAAACTGCGTTTTCTTAATTATGGATAGTCTTTTCACTATGATAGATTGATTGATAACATTATTAAGGGAAAATTATCGTGACTAGGTCATTAATATATGGATGTAGGGGGAGTCAGAGTACCCGCATTATCAAGGTCACAAATCCAAAGAAAGTACGAGTACTAGTGGCATCATGAATTTTACATTACACATTTTCCATTGGCGAAGACTGAGTAGCCATATGGTTGGTTAGCCCTTATAAAAAATATAAGAGAAATGCTTGGGTTGTTTCCATGGTTAGAAAAGTATACATGGTGCAAATGCAATGAATACGCTCCTATTTCGTTCAAAAGTTTTCAAAATTCAAGGGCACGGACGTTAGCAACCTTGTAACAAAACTTTTACTATTTTTTTGTACTCCTCAAATTTTAACTTGTTAATATTGATAGAAACTCCATTTTTAACTCTAAAGGGAGGGGCAATTAAGCCTCCTTGGCGAATTTGCATGCCATGAGTGGTGAGTATTTGTCTACACCTCATTTATACTTGTGTCATCTGAAACTTTCCCCATTAGACTCTAAAGGCTAATGTTGATTTTATTTGGTTGGAAAAATGATCTTACGCCATCTTGATGATATTGGAAGCCCATTTTAGCCTTAAAAGCCTACACATGCATAAAATTTATCCCTAGTCACCTCTTTTGAGCCTTTGGACTTTTCTTTAACAGTCACATTACAAGGTGTGAGACATTAAATTTTTATTCCTATTTTGAACCATATCCTCCTAGAACATGAAGATGCAACTCAAAGCTAACAACATAACTTGTGTGTAGTGATGATTAAAGGAAGTGACTTTGGGCCACGAAGTTGTAAGTTAGTGTCTATGAATGTTAGTTTTTAGAGCAAATTGGTAGGAAAAAAAGGGCCCATCAAAGGAAAGAATTGTATAAAATTATAAAGGAAATTAAATGATAGAGAATGGGTGAAACAAGGAAGAAAAAAGTAGGCATATGTGAAAAGAGAGAGATCAAATAGTATTGGTCCTTAGTCAAAAGTTGATTAAATAGTATGATGTAGATTTTCAAGAAGGGTATAAGAAATGTTTTTAATAAATGATGTCCTGCCCTACCCAAAACCTATGTTTCAAACACAAAATGTCCTTTGTGATATCCAACCTTGTGCATTCATTGTAGTAGCGATTGAAAATAGGGGCAAGCCTATGTTTTAACACTTATTAACATGGAGAACTCTTGTGATGGAAAGAGTGTTTCACTTAAAATTCTTTGTTGCATATTAGATAACTTGGTGGGTGGAATTTTCTTTGTTGTGAGGAGGCATGTGAACAAGTTGAGGTTGGTGACTTTTTCATCTTCTGAAAAATAAGGAAAAAAAGTATAGTTTTGCTATGGCCAAAAGGCATATCAGTTCTAGAGTACTATTTATTCTTTCATTATTGTACTTTAAAGTTGCATCCTTTAATATTGTATTATATGTTGAGGGTTGTAGTTAGACCATCTTGGCCCATGTGTAAAGAGCTACTTGTGGTAGTTGCTAAGCTTGAAGCCATTGTGATCATTGGTACATCTAATTTAGGCACAAATATGCATTGTATTATCTTTAGAGGTAATGTTTCTTAGGAACAAGCAATGCTTCAAGTTGAGGGTGTTGATGAATGGTGAATTTACCACTCAATTAAACTCGGCATTTGTGCACATTACCATGTTTTTAATGAATAATTGAGACATAATTGTAATTGAATACTCTAATGTCCATATTTTACAAGCATAAATATGATGAGAGGGAAAGATGTGGATTGGAACTAAAAGAGATCAAAAGAAGGAAAGAAGTACAGTTTGAAGACCTAGAACCTACATAGCCTCAGTTATTGCAATCATGGTTTTAGGGGTATGATCCTGGCCAGTTAAGCAGGTCATCAAACCGTAATCACGTTAAAACCTCTGCGATCTCAACTTAGCAACAATAATAAGCAAGGGCACGTTGGTCAAATGGCATAGCTAAATCAAATTTCCCTGTAAGACCCAAATTCTTTTTCATATGAACATTAATGAATAGCGAGGAAATGAATTGGAAAACTTGTAGAACCTAAGATTTTAGGGCAAAAACATCTTTTCTTTTTGTATTTAGAATTTCAAGAGAAAGATGGTGAACTTGAAGTTTGAATTGAGGAATTTCTTTTATCTATATTGTTATGGATGCCATGAATAAATTATTGGTATATTTCTTCTCTTTCACTTCATAAGTAGCTACTTTCTTTAGTCTTTGGATTATGTTGAACCAAAGTACAATTTGTGTTATGGGTGTTGATGGGTTTACATATTTTTAGTTGATGATTATGGATTCCACCATTGCTTGAGCTTAATGGTTAGAATTTGTTGGTGAAAACCCCTAATGTCCAAATTGGTTTGATTCATGAAAACCCCAAACTCTTGAAAACTTTCATCATTCTTATAAGAGGGGTGACGTTGAACCTTAAACAACCCACAATATCCTTGAAAAAGGGCTATAGTGGGTCAAGGGAATTGTGGACAATTTAGTATGTTATTTACTCCCTTTTCCAATATTAAAAATAAGTATAAATGAAGAGTGAGTCATTTCATAGGCATCTTCCTAAAAATAGGGATGCCCGATTTAGGTTTTGGGGGACTATTATTGACATACTAGTTAGGTGCTCGACAGAGCCAATGGGTTAAATATTTGAGGTTTGGCTTACAAACTAACTGCAAGTACCTATAACCTATCTTATCTCATTCAGAACAACTAGATTTCATGCTAAACTATCATGATCCCACGCACACCTTGCCATTCGGTAGATATAATCCTAAGATTTCTCCTAAAATTTAATTCAAAGTCCAAAGTGTTATTGTAACTTTTTGTGTGACTCCATATTGATAAAACCCCAACTCCAAATCAACCACCCCATACTTTATTTTATGTTTTGCATTTTTTTTACATCTTAGGTATCCTTTTAGTAATTAAAGCACCCATAGGATTCGAAGCATAAATTTTACTCCTAGTCGATTACACCTCAATGTGCATTGGGATATTGATAACGGCCATCCTCTACCTCTTTAAATGGTATAGGTGAGTGTCTTCATGGACAGTTTCATAGGGATTATTATGATGAGGGGATGGACAGGTAATTTAAATGTGGTCAGTCAGGCCATATGCTTAGAAACACCTCAGTCGGTATAGTTGCTTTGAGAGAGAATAAGGTTGCGGTTTCTTCTTCATATCCTCTTGAACCAAAGGGTGCTACTTTTACATCTGTTTCTTCTTCAAGCGCTAGCACTGGCTGAGATCGGTAATATGATTTTGCTACCTGACATGATTCTGAGGCAGTGCTTGATGTCATGATTGATATGTTGCAACTCTTTTTTGGTAATGTGTATTTCTTTTTTGATCTGGAGTTCACTCTTTCATCCTAAGGTTATTTCATATCCTTTTTTTTCTACCCTAGTAGGTGACTCTTTTATTATGGAGTTTTTAGGGGGTGTGGTATCTATTAGTTGTAGGAAAACCTTCATGTATTTGTTTGAATTAGATATGGTAAATTTTGATATTATTTTGGGTATGAATTGGTCACATTCGTGCTATGCGTCTTTAGATTATCTGACCTATGTGGTTGTCTTTAAGTTTCTAGGTGAACCAATTTTTGAATGGAAGGGTGGTTCCTTAGCTTCATAAGGTAAGTTTAGATCATATCTTAGAGATCTTAGATTAATTTCAAAGGGCTGTCTCAGCCATTTAGTAAGGGTTAAAGATTCCAACTCAAAAGGTACTTCTCTGCATTTGGTTCTGGTGGTGAATGAGTTTCCTGAGGTATTTTTGAATGATCTTGCTGGAGTTCCTCCTTATAGTAAGACTGAATTTAGTATTAACTTGGTGTTGAAAACTCATCCAATATCTACCCCGCCTTATAGGACGGCTCAGGGTGAGTTGAAGGAAATTAAAAAGAAACTTAAGGACCTTTTGGATAAGGGTTTCATCTTTCCTAGCGTGTCCCCATGGTGTGCACCAATAATATTCATACATAAGAAGAATGGTTTCCTTCGGATGTGAATTGACTATAGGCAGTTAATTAAGGTGACGGTTAACAAAAAGTATCCTATTCCAAGGATAAATAACTTGATTGATCAAGTGCAAGGTGCCAAATTATTTTTTAAGATATATCTTCTGCCCGGGTATCATCATCTGAAAATAAGGGAGGTGGATATCCCTAATAAAACATTTGATAGTTGCTATGGGCACTTTGAGTTCTTTGTGATGTCATTTGGGTTGGCCAATGCTCCGACAACATTTATTTATTTATGAATAAGGTTTTCGGCAAATTTCTTGATGTATTTCTCATTGAGTTCATAGATTACATCTTGGTGTATTAAAAGTCTGAGGTGGATCATGACAATCACCACCATGTGGTGTTGCAGAACATGAAAAAACAACAATTGTATTCCATGTTTTCAAAATATGAGTTTTGGTTTAATGTTGTCACTTTTCTGGGTCTTATTATTTCTAGTGAGAGGATCATGGTTGATCCATAAAAGGTGGCGGTGGTTAAGAAGGGGATTAGACCCATGAATCCAACTGGAATTCAAAGTTTCTTGGGTTTGGCTAGCTATTATAGGAGATTTGTGGAAATTTTCTTGACAATAGTTCTCCCATTGACCAAGTTGGCTAAGAAAAAGGTAATGTTTTTTTGGTCAGATACTTGTGAGGGTAGTTTTGAGAAGCTGAAGTATAAGCTAAATTCGGCCCCTGTTTGAACTTTTCGTGAAGGCAATGAGGGGTTTTTGGTTTATTCTGTTGCGTCTCAGGTTGGACTTGCTTGTGTTTTGATACGACATGGCAGGTTGATAGCCCATACTTCTAGGCAGTTGAAGGTGCATGAGACGTACTATCCTACTTATGATTTGAAACTCTTAGCTGTGTTGTTTGCATTGAACATTTTGCGGCACTTTTGTATGGAGCACATGTGGATATCTTTTTGGATCGTAAGAGTCTGCAGTATGTATTTACTTATAAGGAGCTTAACCTCAGGCAGAGGAGATGGCTTGAGAATCTCAAAGACTATGATATTAATATTCACTACCACCCATGTAAAGCTAACGTTGTTATTGATGCTCTTAGCAGGTTGTCCATGGGGAATTTAAAACATGTGGAAAAGGAGAAGCGGGAGTTGGTGAAGGATATTCACCAATTGGAAAATCGAGTTTGCCTCCTGGATTCCTGTCATAACTCGATTTTTGAGCCATGATGGCACCTACCACATCCCACTGATAGTTAGCTGATATCGTAACTCAGAGCTAATTCAATGGGTCACCTTGGTAGAAATATGAAATATGGACCCTATAGTAGAACACAATATCTAAATAATATTCCACAACCAATGACAACCTATATTCAAATACCAATTCCCTAACTTGATAGTATTAGTACAATAGAATTTTACAACTCGAAGTCTAAAAATGTCTTAAATAATCTTATACATTTGTCTAGAAAACAAAAGACAAATAAAGATAGAGGGGGAAAAGGGCAACTAAAACTCCAGGAGATCACCCTATCTCTGAATAGTTAACGCGGCACGAACCTAGCTCAATGATGAAAACTAAAACCTGGTCTGCACAAAAAAGGTACAGAAGTGTAGTATGAGTACCAAAACATGGGTACTTAGTAGGCATCTCGTCCAACTGAGCTAAATTATATTATAAAGACGATATAAGTTAAGACAATAACTTAAAGTCATGGTATAGGATTGAACTTGATTCTTCTTTGATACCACCGAATAAATTAACTAAACTACTAGGGTAATAATATACAGTATCCTATCCACATGTACCACAACCATCATACAAATGAATATTTGTTTCTGAACCATAAAACGACATATATAAAATGTCAACCATATAATTTCCATAATCAAAACCAACCATCATTAGCATATAAGCACAAGAACTGATCACAGCATCCCATATCTCCAGGAAGCACAAAAAAAGATAAATCTATCAATATATATATATATCAAGGCATAACCACACACACATCAACTCACCCAAAACCACAGGTTTCCATCTTCACCAGGGCCTCTTACCGAGGCTTCCTATAAACATCAATACCACAACTTAGTAGCAACGAAACCGATATCGCCATAGCATAGGTATATGGTTACTTGTCCTCTATTCATTAATAAACTCCATGGTTAGTCTATATTAACTAATCTCCAATTTATACGAACTACTAGTTTTACAATCCTTATAGTAACTAGCCATCAATTTATAAAAAGCTACAAGTCACCAAGAATACTAACAAATCACCCATTATAATGTCATTCTCCAACTAGGGCTCTCATGATATGATTCATTAGGTAACCACCACAACATCACATACTAGATGTCAATTCAACTATTCCTCATACAATACTATGTCTACAATATTAAGCAGGTTAGAACCCTATGGACTAGTTTCCATAATTTAAATACGTAAGATCCACCGACTAGTTAACACGACCTCTATTCCTCAAGTCATAGACATTTATTAGAGACAACTCATTAATATATTAGCCACTTTACTAAGGGAAATTCCGTAACATCATCCTTAATTTGAGTCATATAAGTTTACTAGGTGAGCCTTTGGTTCTACAAAAGATTGCACATACCAATTAGCCTTAACCCAATGATAGGAACAAATTACTTATAGTTACCAACTAGGGTCAACAATGGCCACACCCCTCATTTAGTGAATAAGAACAAGGATAGGTTAGCAATTTACCAAAGGAGACATCATGTTTCAAGCACATGAGCGGCTTGGATCCGCATGGCCTAACCATACTATATAACAAAAAATTTATGTAAATTTATGCCACACAGTATCTTAATATCATTACCTCTTCTAGATTCATCGACTATCATCATAACATTAACATATCCATTGAATTCACCAGTAAACCTCATAACATCAATATATTCAATGGATTCACCGAGCAAAATCATAACATCCACATATCCTCTAAGTTCACTAGGTTACATCATAACATCAACATATCCTCTAGATTCATCAAGAAAAATCATAACATCAATATATCCTCAAAATTAATTGTGCAACATCATAACATCAATATATCCTCCGGATTCACCGGGCAACATCATTACCTCTTTTGGATTCATCAAGTATAATCATAACATAAACATATTCTCTGGAATCATGGCGCATCATCATACCATTACACATAACCTAAGAAAATAACATACATACATATACATTACCAAATAAATAAATATATACTGGTCCACAAAAATAGAGTAATAGGGATATACAATGACATATATCATCCTACTTTGCTATTAAGCATCACCACATAATATGTGTATAAGGATGAGCATGATCATCCATTTGATATACAAATTCTTCACCCTTTCAAGGCTATCCATATCATGACGACGAGATAAATAATCAAGTATACATATTATCCAACCATGGACTATACACATAATCTGACCACAAAGTGTAACCATTATAATCTCAACAACGTAACATAGACAATCATTAAGTATCTAGGTTTCTAAGGGATTTCATACTCCAAGCATAAGGTGGGTCAAGTCCCACTACTAAATCCCAAGAATGCCAAATTCATATTAATATGAGCAACATCTATCCAGATTTCAGGATAAGTTATCTAAATTACATCATAAGGGCCTATCAATCCTTACTAAGCCTATAGGGGATATCTTCTTTATGTATTCAACCTATGTTAACCCAAAACCAAGGTGATTTCCTAACTAAGCAATAGTTAGGTCAACTTACTCTTAAGGTTAGGGACAACAGAATTCTCATCTATTAGAGAAACTAGAGTATTCTCATACTATTCATGAGACTACAAGTAGACTATCCAAGGTTCTAGGCTAAAGGTCAAGCATCATACCTTGAAAGTTTAGTAATCTATAAGAATCCACTAATCCCACATATTAGCATTAAACTATTTATCATTTAAACCCCACCTAATATTACACAATATCAATAATTATACTATAATCAAGCCTAATCTAACTATAATTAAGCCTAACCTACCTTGAGTGCAAGCAAGTCATGAAACAACAAGCTTTTCCTTTTCTTTCCTCTAATCTTTTTCTACCCCAAGACAAGCTCTCAATAATACAATCTGAGAATTATAACAAGAATAAAAATGCCCATTATAGCACCATTATGACGTGGGTTCAAATTGACATCAAACCCCCAAGTGGGTTCAACCTTCAGAAAATGTGTTTTCTAGACTAACCCATTACTCACATATCATTAGGGATTTATATCCCTCAAAAAACATGAGTAAATTCATTACACTTTGGACTACAATTGAGCATCAATGATTTAGGGGTTTTGGGTCTAAAAATCAACAAATTAACACCAACTAGATGGATTCTTATCTTACATTAGTGGAAAGATTTGATTACATGAGTTTTTAAGGTGCAAATCAATCCACAAGACTCACTTAGAAGATTTTACACTCTATTAGGGTTTTAGAGTTCAAGATGAAGGTATAAATGGGTAAATTTTTTGGCAAAGAAGCCTTTAAATATGTTTAACCCAGCCTCGAGTAGCGTGGTCGTGCACTCTGCCTAGCCACAATTGAGGCACCAAGGTCTTGACATATAGATCTATGCAAGGCCTGGCTGAATCTTGACCTTAGTTCCAAGCTTTGACCAATGCCTTGAGAAACATCCAGCTTCCCTTTTTAAAACATAAGATATGTATTCACTTTGTTTCCAATGTTCTGGGTGCATTAGCAAAGTGAGATTTTTTATTTAATGTTGATTTCTAAAGTTTTTGCTTTGTGGTTAATTAGGACAAACAAAGACTTCAAATTGAGAAAGTGGTTCAAGAAACCAAATAAACTACCAGGTAACTGATGCATTAGTTTCTATAAGTCACTAATAACTTATGGTGGCTATGGAGAATATCTATTGGAAAAATTAGAAAGAATACAGACAATAACCTTCATGGTCATTACAATTCTAAGAACGGTGGTGTGTTTGTACAGGAAGTTGTTAGGTCATCTCTTGGTGCAGGGATCTAGGAGAAACAAGTGTTAGATCCTATTTTGATGAGAATCAAGGGTGATATAGGTTGGAAAAATATAATGGTATTTTAGATCATTCGTGATGGTACCTTATCATATCAAGAGAGGTTATGTGTTCCCAACGTCGATTATTTGCAATAAAGGATATTGGATGAGGTGCTTGAGTTGCTCTATGTTGCTTATTCAGGTTTGATAAAAATGTGTCATAATCTCAAGGAGATTTATTGGTGGAATGGTATGAAGAGGGATGTGTCTAACATTTTAGCTATGCGTATGGTGTTCCAGCAAGTAAAAGTTGAGCACATGAGGCCTGGTGGGTTGTATTAAGAAGTAGATTTGACAAAATAAAAATAGGAAGTGGTCAACATAGATTTCATTATCGATATTCCTCAGTCTCAAAATTAATTTGATTGGATTTGGGTCATCATGGATAGGATGATAAAGTTTTCTTACTTCTTTCCAATAAGGACTAACTTATCCATAAAGGATTATATTAGGTTGTATATTCATGAGATAGTGAAGCTGCATGGGGTACCTATTTTTATTATCTTAGATCGTGGAACAAAGTTTTCATCTCATGTTTGGTGGTTATTTTAGAAGGGATTGGGTACTAAGGTTAGTCTGAGTGATGCTTTTCACCTGCAGATCGATGGGCAAGTAAAAAGGACTATTCAGGCATTGAAGGATATGCTTTTTGCATGTGTGATTTATTATGGTTGTAGTTTGTTTGAGCATCTTCCTCTAGTAGAGTTTTCTTACAATAATAGCTACAATTCTACCATTGGAATGATATTTTTTAAGGCACTGTATGGTAGAAGGTGTAGATCTCCTATTGAGTGGTTTGGGCTTAGTAAGGTTGATATGTTCAATCGGAAATTTGTTTATCAAGTAATGGAAAAGATGAAGGTGATTCGAGATAGGCTTACGACTTCCCAGAGTCGCCAATATTCATATTCGGCTAAAACATGAAGAGACTTGGTGTTTGATGTTGAGGATAAAGTGTTCCTAAAGGTATATACCATGAAGAGAGTGATGAAGTTTCATAAGAAGGGAAAGCTCAGTCCCTGGTATGTTTGTCCTTATGTGTTTTGAGTAAGGTTGGCAATGTTACGTATGAATTGGAGTTTCCTTCTAGTTTGAGATTCATTTATCTGATTTTCTATGTCTCCATGTCGAGAAAGTATATAGGTAATTATTCATTGGTTGTTCCTATTTATAGTTTGTGTATCTTATGTTCTCTAACTTATGAAGAGGTACCGATTGAGTTCTTTGATCGGCAGGTTTGTTGGTTGCGGACCAAAGATGTGGCCTCTATTAAGGTACTATAGCTGAACCAATAGGTGGAAGAGACTACTTGGGAAGCAGAAAAGGACATGAAGTCCAACTTAAATAAGGGGTGCAGTCCCTCAAAGTCAATAATAGGAAATTTAGTAGAAAATTAACTTGGAACGCCAAATATTGTAGGCAACTTAAATAACAAAGATTTAAAGTGGAAACCCCCATGGTCAAGGAATAAAATTCACGAAATGCCCTCACAAGTACCTCAGAAATCAACTATTATCAGCCACTTGATTACAGACTTGATTTCAGTCTAACTCTAGGCTCCTCCTGCTTATACTAACTATTCTATAAACTAACCTTGAAAACTCTACCAAGACTCCCTAAAAAACTAATTAACTCTAACAAGTTATAGACTTAGGAAACTTTACCTAAGCAACCTCAAAGCCAAGAGAAAAGTTCATTACTCTTATAGACTGAGTAATTCATTTACAGAATAAACAAGACTCAATAACATTGGCTATTTTAGCACAGAAGAAAATAAGAACTTGAGAAATGTAGAAATTTATTTTTTTCCCTCTATTTCATTCTTTAGCTCTCCAATTTTGAGCATGCAAAAACTACTTAATGAAGAAACATCTTTTTCCTTTTATAGATGAGTGATAAATAGGGTTGAAATATAATTAG
This sequence comes from Capsicum annuum, assembly GCF_002878395.1. NCBI lineage: Eukaryota > Viridiplantae > Streptophyta > Magnoliopsida > Solanales > Solanaceae > Capsicum > Capsicum annuum. The sequence goes on along the minus strand of NC_061113.1, from coordinate 133,525,538 downwards.
ACCTGGTGTCCTCAATAGTACAAAAAGTACCAGCACCGTTTGTTTCACTAGAGGAAAAAATTATGTATACCCATGCTAGCTATACTATACCCTTTGACATCTAGGGACCTAGTCTCTTGTAGTCATATAATCATCATCAAAACATGATATACCAATTTTCCCCATTTTTGATGATGAAAAACATACCATAAAGTTTTGAGCATTAAATATCATGCTTCATTCATCACATTATATCAGTTTGACTACAACTACTAATGATAAATGTTTCCCTTATTATCATGATTTTACCATAATACAACATAGGGACTTAGCCCCTTGTTGTCAATTGGTATCCTACTCCAATGTCTTCCCACTATCATCTTATCTATTTTCCCCTATTACTATGCCTCAAGACTTAAACATATCATCTCACATGTACTGAACTTTGTACCTGGTACTTAATAATTAAAGTCAGTATTCCCCCTTTTGACATCATTTAAAAGGAATAAAAGTAAACCAAGAGTAAATATATGCACAAGTTAGTTAATTCACGGTCACTGGGGCAACACTAGCAAGAAGAACAACTTTAAAAAGTAAAAAAGAAGAGGCACACAAGTAGAAATTCATTCATTGTTCGTACCATTACAATACACTAAAAAACAACAAATAATTTGTAAAGTACACAATAAAGAGTGTCATAGGATACTGAAAAACTAGTACTCAAGTAAAAGGGGACTTAAGGGAGAGTTTTTTAAGTTACATGACCATTATAACAACCTCAGTAGCATGAGTATCCAATTATTATATAGTGAGGGACTTTACTTCAGCATTAAACCCTTAATCCTCACCAATTAATTTTGCAACCTTGCCCTTGAGTTTTGCATTTTCTGCTTGAAGTTCATCAGTGGCACGAGGTCCCTATGAGGATAAATTTTGATTCTGTAGTTTTAGGTGCATTATTTTAGTGTTCTTCGATGTGAACCCAATCTTCAACACCTCTATTACTTCGATTAAGCTTTCTTGAGAAGCCAAAATTTCTAACACTTGGGACACAGTTCCCACTTTCCCTTTAATGCATTCATTCTCTACCAAGGTTTTCATGCTAAGCTTTTGTTTGACTATTCCAGAAATTCCATTCATCCTAATTACTCCAACAACCTTAATAACTTTGTTATGGAAGTATTTATATTGCATCCCATATTTTGCTTATTTTTCATAAATAACTTTTCTTATGTGCTCAATCATGAGAGTAGGCAAGCTTATCAATTCAAACTTACTAAAACCTTTAAGAACAAGTCAACGCCTGATGCAATTTTCCTTTTTCTGATCTAGGCAAAAGAACCTATTCATAAATTCAAATACAAATTGGAACTCACTTCTATGTAATTTCTTTTTAACCCCAACTATCGAAGTCCCACCCAATTTTAAGGCTTCAATCATTAACTCAGTTTTAGGTTTTTTCTTCACAATAGTCCTTACACACAAAATAGGTACATTAAAAATTCCTCCCAAGGTTTCCTCATCCAGTTATATGTATTTTCCTTAACCCAATTTATATAGACTCAATCCATATTTTAAGAAATCTATCTAGTAATAAAATTCTTTAACTTTATTTTCAAAAACCACTAGTGTTTCTTCCTCAAATAAATGTAGCCATCCTTGGTCCCAGACATATTCTACCAACACAAACATCCCAGGATTCATATAGATCTCTGGATAAAACACTCTCCCTGATAATATCTTTTGATTTTTCATGTTTCTAATCCTTCTTTAGATATGTCTTTCTTTTCTTCTTTTTTTTTTTGTTCTTTTGGGCTCATTACTTGGGTATTTTTCTACATCTGATATTCTCTACTTGGGACCAGGTCCCTTTGAGACTTTCTTTGTTTGAAAAGAGTATGTTTCTTCTCCTTTACGGTTTGGTTGTAGGACTTTGAATTGAGGACCCGGTCTTCTCATCAACATATACTTCCTCTTTTATTTCCTCAGTTGTAGTAGAAACCTCTAATTAAATTTCCTCCCCTCTTTCAAGCTCTACAACATCAATATTTTCTTTTTCCTCAACTATAATAATTTTCGTAACCCTTCTTCTTTTTATGGTTGGGGACTACTTTACCTTTATATTATCTACTAGCAATTTCATTTCAGGCCCCTTAGTAGAATAAGATCTTTTAATTAGTTCACCTGTGCTTATCATTTTCTCTTATATTTTACTATCCCACATTTTATTCATTTTCAAAATAAGATTTTTTTCATCTTTATCTTCATCTGCCTCTACTTCCCAAGTGGCTCCATCAATAGACTGATTTCGCCAAAGGACCTTAACTAAGGGATATTCTTTGTTCCATAATCTGCAAACCTGATAATCAAGGATCTCAATAGGGATTTCTTTATAGGAAAGGCTATCCTGAACATCCATATTTTATAATGTAACAACAAAAGCTGAATCACCAATACACTTCTTTATCAGGGAAACATAAAACACTGGACACACTAATGCTAAATCTGCAGGCAACTCTAGCTCAAAAGCTACCTTACCAAAATGACTTAAGATCTTATATGGAAACGGGGACTGAGCTTCCCATTCATGCAAAATATCTTCACTCCTTTCATGGGTTAGATTTTTAGATAAACTAAATCACCAACCTTAAACTTACGATCTCTTCTCCTCATATCACATAGGATTTCTAACGGTTTTAGGCTATCTTTAGACTTTCCTAAATTGGCTAAACTTTTTTCATCGCGTCAAACACTGCATCTATTCCTAAAAAAAAAACCTTACCTGCCTCAAATCAATAAGTGAGAAATCTAAATAGCCTTTTATACATAGCCTCAAATAGAGCCATCTGAATACTAGAGTGATAACTGCCGTTTTAGGAAAACTTAATCAAAGGTAAGTGATCATCCCAACTACCTTTAAAGTCAACAACACATGCTCTCAACATGTCCTCCAAGGTTTAAATAGTCCTCTCTCCCTGAAAATCTGCTTGAGGGAGAAAAGTTCTACTAAGATGAATTTGGGTACTAAGACCATTCTGAAAAGCCTTCCAAAAGTGAAAGGTAAACTAAGTACCTCTATCTAATATGATAGACAATAGAATCCCATAAAACTGAACAACCTTCCTACGATAAATCCTGGCATAATCCTTAGCTGAGTAAGAAGTAAGAACTACCTAGAAATAAGCTAACTTTTTATTGTATCTATAATTACTCAGATCGAATCATACTGATGACGCATAGGAGACAAACTAATCACCAAATCCAAGTTCACCACTTCCCACTTCTACATGGGGATGCTGAACTCCTATAATATGGTAGTAGTCCTTTGATTCTAAACTTTAACCAACTAACAATTAGAACACCTAGCTATAAATTTTGCAATATCTCTCTTCTTACCATTCTACCAATATATTTCTCATAAATCATAGTACATCTTAGTGGATCCTAGAGGGAAAGAGTATCACACATCATGTGCTTCTGCAAGTATTTAGTGGCCTAAGCTATCAATACTTGGAAAATAAAACCCACCCTAGCAACACAATACACCATCTATCACTCGGGATAAAACCTCTACTTTTTGTTCCCTAACCTCCTCCTTAATAAAACTTGGATCTTTTTCTTGCATTTTTTTCACTTCGACAACCAATGAAGGTTCTAAACTATTCTAAATCTATATGCTACCTTAAGCTGAATCAACTAACTAAACACCTAATCTAGTAATATGATGAACTTCATTGACTAACCGATGAACTTCACTGACTAAATTCTTCTTATCCTCCTCAACATGCAAAACACTATCGACAGACAACCTACTCAGTGTATCCGCCACTATATTGGCCTTTCCCAAGAGATACAACACACTCATATCAGAATATTTCAACAACTCCAACTACCTTCTCTAATGAAAATCTAAATCTTTCTTTTAGAAAACGTACAAAAAACTTTTGTGATCTATGAACACATAAACATGAATCCTATAAAGATAATACCTCTAAATTTTTAAGTCAAAAACAACGCCCAACTCAAGATCATGGGTACAATAAATGTTTCTATAGGGCTTAAGTTATCTAAAGGCATTGTCTATGACCTTACCTCTATACAATAGTACACAATCAAGACTAACTATAGAAGCATCATAGTAAACCAAAAATCCATCTGAACCATCGGGCAAAGTTAATACAGAAGCAAAAGTGAGTCCATTCTTCAACTCCTAAAAACTTTTCTCATGAGAATCTGACTACTAAAAGTTGACTTTCCTATGAGTCAGTTGAAACATGGGCACGAAATATCAAAAAACCCTTGAAAAATACATCTGTAATAGCCAGCCAAATCCAAGAAACTCCTAATATCTGATAGAGATATAGGTTTGGGCCAGTTCCTAACAACTTTGGTCTTTTGAGGGTCAACTCTAATGCTATCACCAAAAATATTATGGATAAGGAAAGCTATTGATCTTAGCCAAAATTTGCACTTACTGAATTCGGCAACTATTTGATGAGCTCTAAGAGTCTGCAATATGATTCTGAGATATTCTATATTATCTTTTTCACTACAGGAATTGATAAGGATATCATCAATGAAAACTATGACGAATATGTCTAGTTACTTCTTAAACACTGTATATATCAAGTCCATGAAAGTTAAAGGGGAATTCATTATTCCAAAGGACATAACTAAGAATTTGAAGCAACCATACTAAGTTTTGAAGGTTTTCTTCAAAATGTCATTCTCTGACTCTAAACTGATCATAACCGAATCTGATATTTATCTAGAGAAAAAATTTGCACCCTGAAGTTTGTTGAACAAGTCATCAATCCTGGGGAGTGGATATTTATTTTTTATTATGAATTTGTTTAACTAATGATAATTAATGCCCAATTTGAGAGAACCATCTTTCTTATACATGAACAAGACTAGAGCACCCTATGTGGAAACACTGGGTCAGATAAATCCCTTTTCCAAGGGATATTTCAACTATTCTTTCAACTCCTTAATCTCAGTACGAGCCATTTAGTAAGGTGGAATAGATATTTGATAGGTATCTTGAAGGAGATCTTTTCTGAAGTCAATATCCCTTTTGGGAAGAACTTTGGGATGGTCTTCAGTGAATATATAAGGAAAATCCCATACTATTAAAACTAACTCGAGACAAGGAGTCCCAGAACTAGAGTCTTTGACTCAAACAAGAAGGTAAATGCATCCCTTAAATATTATTTTTCTTGGCTTAGGATATGAAATAATTTGACCCCTAAGAACCGAAGTACAACTTCTCCATTCAATAACTGGTTTGTTAGGAAATGAAAACTGAGGCATAACATGAGTGGATCCAATCCATGAAGAGAATAACATCAAAATCAGTTATCTCTAACACTATGAGGTCAACTGAAGTAACTCTTTGGGATAATATAGCAAGGAAGTTCCTGTATACCCAACTGGCTACAATGGAGCTACCTACTAGAGTAGACACCAAGAAAGGTTTTTTGTAAGGATTTGGGATTGACACCAAAATCGACTGCTATATAATGATTTCCAAAGGAGAGTGAAGTTCTGGGATCTAATAAAGCATAAACATGGACATGAAAGACTTCCAATGTACCCGTAATAACATTAGGAGAACTTTCCTGATCCTGTCGAGACTCGAGTGCCTACAAGTTATTTTGGTGAAAACCACTAGTGGCACTGGAAGTGGCACCTTATTGAGTTAGGTGACCTATCGAAGCTGATGACAGATTGGACTGGCCTTGTTGGTGCAGATCCTTTCCCCTCTAAGAAATTACTGGGCACTCTCTAACCCTTTATCCTGGCTTGCCATACATAAAACACACATCACGACCAACCTTACACATGCCTTGATGATTACATCCATATTTTTCGTAAAGAATATTGGTACAACCATTATTCATGCTACCCTATGACTTAGCAGTTAGGGATTTATCTCGACTGTTGTTCTTAAACTTTTGCACTAGCACACTAGCCAATGATGGAGCTAGATCTAAGAACTTATGAGTTATCGAAGAATGCTTTCAACCCTCTAACCTCAGTTGAGACATCTTAAAACTACCTATTCTGGTCTTCTTGTTCTTCTTCTCTTTCTCCTTAGACTTTTCTTCCTTAATCTATTAAGAATGAACCATAAGCCTAGATAGGACAATCTTCTTAATCAACATAGCAGTCAGAAACTAATTAATCACACTATTAGAGACACTAGATACAAACTTACTCATTCAAGACCTATTATCAGCCACTATTGAAGAAGCATGCCTTAGAAACTTATTAAACTTAAACGAGTATTCCATCACACTCATATTTCCTTGATTAATGTTAATAAACTCCTAAAGCTTTGGTTCATCAACTTTGAAGGAAAGAACCTGTCAAGGAAAACTATAGAAAACTCTTTCCACTCTAGAGGCCATGTCTCAATACCTCTATCCTCCTTCTATTACTTATTACAGGTGTGAGCCATATCCTGAAACTCGTATGCATCCAACTCGACACTCTCACTCAAAGTAACAATCATTACATCAATCAATTTCTTAACCATATAAATTAACTCATGTAAATCCTCCTCGGACTTGGATCTCAAAAACAAAGGTGGATTCATTTAGGTGTAATCTCGATTCCTAGTTTAGTTGTATTTTCCACTTGATTAGAAGGGAAAATAACCAATTGATTGTTTTAAGTGGCTTCTAAGTAAGCTAAGGTATTTAAAGAAACTTCAAATTTAGTATGACAGACATGCTTATTCAGGGGATCTTCCTGAATAGGTGGTGGTGTAGGCTGGTTCCCATTCTTTCTTTAGTTATTTATTTTCAGAGGAATTATTGATAAATCATATGAAGGATGAGTTAGAAAGAGAGATTAAAAAGTGTTCATGTTGATTTGCACGACATGAATATTGAAAGAAGGAAAACTTCTCATAATGTGTTTCATAGACTCTTGTCAGTAAATGTGGTATGCTTTACACCCATGCATAATAAGCTACTTAACATGACTTTAAGACTCTCTAGGATACTTTAAAACTTTGGTCTTTTATACTATGTTTTTTCACAGCCTGAGGCAACCCCTAATCACAACAATGATGCATATGGTCACAAATCAGCACAAGCTAACCCATGAGCTGGTACCTAGTATGTGCACTTATTAAAATAGAGATAAACATAAATACATAGAAGATAAACTGGTAAAGAATTCCCAATTTGAATACTAATAGTACGACTAAATAATAAGTCTAAAATTTTTTGATTAAATACCAAAAACCAAGCAGTTTACGTATAAATAACTGATATGAATGATAAAGCTAACTAACTATCTTACTGACTGTCTGAACGTCTGAAAGCCTCTAACTGACTATGATATTGTTGGGATAAACCCCAAAATAACTCCAACTAACTGAATGTACTGAACGACTAAAATAGACTAAAATAAATCATCATGTCCCTGATGATAAGGACTCACCACTACTACTGGTAAGTAATGCTTAAATATGTACGACCAGGCAGGAAACTGAGCGTCAAAAGCTTTGATATAAAATATCATAGCCCAAAGGAGAGTGTGTAGTCAGTAATTTGAATGTACCATTATATAAAATAAGGTTAGGCTGATATACATGGGGTACTATGCATCTAAAATAAGGACTAATAGAATAACATGAGATAACTAAATGATGTTGGGTGTATTTATGCACTTGAGTATCATTATCCTAGCTAATTTAGCCTTATTTTTAGGATAATTCTAGTTATTAATGATTTAATAATGATATAAATAATCATTTAAGTGTTCAATTACTTAATTATAATGTTTATAAGTATTTTGAAACAAGTTTGGACTTAAATCATTCAGTTAGAGTTTAGGCGAGAATACTAGTTTTAATAGCCTGAGCCAGGTGCTGTGATAGTTGATTTCAATGGGTTTTTGTGGATGTATAGAGTTACTGATGTTATTATTGTGTAACTATATGTGTACTAACTTTTTTGAATGTGCAATGTTCAATTGGATTAAGTGAAGAGTCAAAACAATAAGTTGAAGATCGATGTGGACTAGCCTAGTTTTAGCTCAGGTTTTTCGTCCTTTATTGTGGATATCATATTGTTTTGATCAATAATATTTGTTGTTTGATCATGTAGAATTATTTACATGTTGATTTTATGATATTTTGATAAAATATATGCTTGAAAGAAAAGGAAAACAACACCAAAAGGCAAGGGATAGAAGTGAAAAAAGACTTAGTTGAATTTTGAGTGGCTAATTCAAGTGAGCCCACGCGAATTGTCCACCTCGTTAACATCCCAATATGTGATTTGCTATTCCCATAAAATCCCTTACCATGCAAAATCCACTGCAACATGAAGGAAATCCTAGACACGGCAAAGACTTATTTAACAATGAATAGGACTATGTAACTTATTCTAAACTATTTTTGATATCTTTGGGATAATGTGGAGTCTGATCAACACAAATTTAAGTTTTTTCCTCTCTTTTAATTAGTTAATTTATTGATTTTATTATGTATTTAAGTATTTGGATCATGATTATGTCGATTAGTGGCTAAACGCCCCTTTCCGGGATTGACACCGAGAACATGACTACTATCATTATGAATTGATTTTGTTTCATTTTCTTATCATATTTGATTTTTTGTTTATCCTTGTTTGAACGATTTTAAGGATTCATTGAACTTAGAATATATTTACTGTCGACCTTGTTATCTCAGGACGGGGAATAGGAAGATAGAACATGGGGATAAAAAAAAGTAGGTTCTTATCCTATTATTAAATACGGAAGTTTAATTAACATCTAGGACAAGAATGTACTTAGATGCCTTACTTGGTTCACATGAAGGATGATAGATTTAAGCATTAATTGGATTATTACATCCCCACTCAATAATGTAGTTGTAATGTCTAAGTTAGGTAGACAATTAGACGTTGGGAGACCATGATAATGTGATAAACCCTACGAATCAATAACCAAGATAAGCAATTAAGAGAATGAAGTTCTTTAGTGTCGTATGGTTGTTTCAAGTGCTTTAACGTTGGATTTTACTAAATTGACTGTTCAAGTCTTCTATTTTACACACTATTTACTTCTACTTTACAACTCTAAAACTCTCTTATGATTAAGCTTATACTAGACACACTAATCTAAATAGTGAACTATAATTTAATAGTTTTTAGAACAAGTCTCTATAGGATCGATATTCGTCTTTCTTGAAGGCCACTATATTACTTGGTATACCACATACACTTGCGTGTGCATTGTCAAGTTTTTGGCGTTGTTGGGGGGTTCTTCTAATTTGGCAACTATTTTTGTGTTTTTTCTTCATTATTGATTTCTTTGGTGTTTTGTGCATGGTCATGGTTTTGTATTTGTAGGAAATAGGTTTTCAAGATAGTAAACTGGCAAGGGATAGGGAATTGATTGAACTAATATCCAAACCTGAGCAATGCATCCATCAACAAAAAAGAGAAGAAATCCTACCCCAAATATTCTATAAATAAATAAAGAGGCAATCCTACTCTTATGGCTAAAGAACAAGAAGCCCGTAGGATAGTTTGAAAAGTGGCAATCCCACTTCCAACAAATTTGACCTCCCCTTTTAAAAAACCAATTGATGGAGGTAATTTTGCGACCCAATAGAGTATGGTACAACTTCTAATCAGCAGTGGACAGTTTATCGGGCATTCGCATAAAGATACACAAGTCCACTTCCAAAACTTTTTGGAGATCACTAACATAATCATCCCTACAGGTATGTCAATTGATTATGTGAGGCTGATAGTATTCCCCTTTTCACTTTTGGGGGAAGTGAAGAAGTGGTTGAATATTGAACCAGCAAATTCAATCACAACATGGGATGATTTAGCCAAAAAATTCATCATCTATTTATTTCTATATGGCAAGACTCTAAGACTTCCCAGTGAGATTGTATGCTTCAAAGAGAAGCTAGACAAAAATTTATATCATACTTGGGAGCATTTTCAGGATTTTCTATGGGACTTTCCACACCATCAATAGTCCAATGAGACATTAGCTCAAACTTTTGTTGATGCACTTTACCATAACACAAAGATTTTGCAAGATTCAGTTGCAGGTGGTAAAGATTTATAGATGATGTACAATGAGTTAAATACTTTGTTGAACAGAATTGCACAACAAAATTTAGAGTGGCATTCAGACTCAATGAGTACTACTAAAAAGGTTGTAGGTGTTTTTGGAGAGAGAAAATCTTACAGCAATATATGCTCAAATTGCTACATTAAAAAATTAGTTGACTATACTGCTCAACAATATGAAATTGGGTGCTAAATCACCTACAACTATAGTGAATGCAATTTAGCAAAAACGCACCTAGTGTGTGGAAATAGTGGTCATTCTATAGATATGTGTCATGCAAATCCCGAGTTTGTGATGTTCGTTGTCAATGTTCAGAGGCCTAACTATGAAAATGCCTATGATATAAAATGGCATACTTAGCTATTAAATAAGCAATAGAGCACCGAGTAGTAGCATTTTATGCAACCTCAAGCTCAAGAAAATCAAGCTATAAATAACAATCAGAAAGAGATGATGAAATAGATTTTAGCTGCTCAAGCACAATTGGTAGTAGATATAAAAAGCCAGTAAGCAACAATAAGGACCTTGGAGTTGTAGGTAGGTTAGGTAGCAGCAACATAAAACACCCGGTTGCAAGGTGGTTTGCTAAGTTATAATCAAATGCCTAAACAAGTCATGGAAACCACTTTGAGGAATGGGAAAGAGATGAGTGAAGAACCTCCAAAGAAAACTAAGGAGGTAAATGCAGATTTGATTCCCCAACTAGTTGTTGATAATATTACTGATAATTCAAAGAAGTCTAAGTACTAAATAAAGAAAGTTGTAGAACTAGTAAAGAAGTGTCCACCACTACCTTTACCGCAAGTGCTGAGAAAAATGATGTAGAATGCATGCTTCAAAAAGTTTTTTGACATATTCAGAGATCTTCATGTTAACCTTCCTATTCTAGATATTTTTTAAGGAATACCTAAGTACGCTAAGTACTTGAAGGATATGGTTGCTAATAAAGTTAAGCTGCAAGACCTGGAGATCAAAGCACTCACTAAGAAGTGTAGCTTTGTGGTGACTCAAAAAATTCCTAAAAATCTTAAGGACCCTGGGAAGTTCACTCTCCCTATTTAGATTGGCAAAAGTGAGGTGGTTCAAACCCATAGTGATTTAGGGAAAAGTATCAACTTGATTCCCCTATCTTTATTTAACATATTGTGCTTGGGAAATCCTAGACTGAGCTTTATGTTACTGCAACTGGAAAATGGGACCATAGCCTATCCTGAGGGAGTCATAGAGGATGTTCTTATTAAGGTTAGTAAATTAATTATTCCTACTTACTTTATTGTTTTAGATAATTAGGTAGATGAAAGAGTTACAGTCATCTTAGGATGCCCATTCTTAGCGATGGTAGGAGCTTTGATAAATATGAGAGAGGGAACACTCATAATAAGGTTGGAGAATGAAGAGGTGGTTTTTAAAGTGTACAAACCACTTAACACACTATCCCATCACAAAAACTTATGCATGATTACTCTGATTAAAGGGAATAAGTGTGGAGTTATGGAACCTATTCCACCAAAGATCTGTTTAGAATATCTCATTGAGCAACCTAAGCCACAACCACGTAAGACTAACATAATGCAGCTTGATGAGCCTAAAAAGGCTAATATTAAAAAAGTTGTTAAAATTGAGATTTCACTCTCAAGAGTTTATAAATGAATAAGAAGTTGGATTCCATGAGTCAGAAAAGGGATGAAGGAATTCGGATGAGTTGTAGTTAGGTCATGCCGTGAAACTAAGCCAAATGTTGTTTAGGAGGAAACCCAAGTTAATATAGGTTTAATTTTTAGTAATTTTTAACTTTTAATTCATGTAGTTTTTGTTTTTGTTGAGTCACAGGTTGATGGGAAGTCTAAGTATTAGAAAACCAAAGCGTGGTGTCCCAGGACCCACTTAAAGATAAAAGATGCTACTAGCTAGGACTAGAGGCCTAAGGCAACATTTCTATGTCTATTTTTCAATATACTTTGGGTACAAAGTTGATTTTTAAGTGCGGGGTGGGTGTATTCCCATTTTTAAAAGTAATTTTAAAATATTTTGTGTTAGGAATAAGTGAGAGATTCTTGTTGGTGCTATATATGATTACATTATGCAAGTGTTTTGACTGAAAAGAGCATGTGAGTGATAGATTCTCATGATGTATATTGTCTGTTAGATCCTGGGTCTACCCATTCATATGTGACCACCTATGTGGCTATTTATTTTAGTTGTGATTTTAAGTATATAACTGATGTTTTATCTGTGTCTACCTTTATGGGTTACTCTATTAAGGCTAGGAGAGTCTATAAAGGTTGTGTGGTAACTATCTGTATAGAGAGACACTGGTAGATTTCATATAGTTAAAGATGTTATATTTTGATATTATCTTAGGGATGGATTGGATCCATTCTTTCTATTGTCTCTTGATTGTGGAGCCCAAGGGCTCAATTTCCAATTTCTAGATGAACTGGTGATTGAGTAGGAAGGGAGTTCCGTGGTGCCTGATGGAAGGATCATCTCATATCTAAGATCCCAAAAATTGATTTCCATGGGGTATCTTTGTCACCTTCTTAGGGTTAAAGATTCAAACTCGTAAGGCCATTACTTTTCATTTGTCTCTATGATCTATGAGTTTTCCTTAGTTTTTCCTGGTAATCTTTCTGGAGTCCCTCATACAAAATTAAATTTTTGATCTAGCTTCTTTCAGAGAATCATCTTATTTATATCCCTCAATATAGAATGCCTCTAACTGAGTTGAAAAAACATATGGAGCAATTCAAAGATCTCCTTGATAAGGGTTTTAACTGCCGAGTGTCTTCCATAGGTCGCTCATATACTCTTCGTGTGTAAAAAAAATTGTTCCTTTTGAATGTGTATACATTACCGCTAGTTAAATAAGGTGTTACTAAAGAATAAGTATGCTCTTCCTAGGATTGATGACCTGTTTGACCAATTTGCAGGGTGCAGAATACTTTTCTAAAATTTACCTTTGGTCGGGTTATCATCAGTTAATAATTAGGGAGGTGGATATCCCTAATCCTTTTTTTCAAACCCAATATGGTCTTTTAGAGTTTTTGGTGATGTTATTTGGATTAACAAATGCTCCAACGACATTCATGGATCTTATGAATCAAGTTTTCCATCAATTTCTAGACTATTTGTCATTGTGCTTATTGATGACATCCTGATTTATTCTTAGAGTGAGAGAGATCATATCGATCACCTCCATATAGTATCGCAGACCCTTAAGGATTAACATTACTATGATAATTTATCAAATCATGAGTTCTAGTTTAACGTTGTTACTTTTCTAGGTTATGTTGTTTCTAGTTAAGGGATCATGGTGGATCTACAAAAAGTTGTGGTGGTTAAGAAGTTCCCTAGATCGACAGATCCAACTGATATTTAGAGATTCTTGGGTTTGCCCGGATATTATAGGATATTTATGGAGGGCTTTCCTTTGATTGCTACCCTATTGACTAGATTAACTCAAAAGAAGGTGATGTTTCTATGGTCTGATGCTTCTAAGGGTAGTACTAAGAAGTTGAAAGTTGAATTAACTTCTACTCAAATTTTGAACCTACCCAAGGGTACTAATTTCTTTGTTGTTTATTGTGATGCATCTCATATAGGACTCACCTATGTTTTGTTAATGTGGGACAAGGTTAAGGCATATGCTTCTATATAGCTATAGGTGCATGAGAAGAACTATCCAACTCATGACTTACAGTTGTTTGTGGTAACATTCGCATTGAAGATTTGGCGCCATTACCTATATGGGATTTTTGTTGACATTTTCTCAGATCGTAATAGTTCTTTATATGTGTTAACCTAGAAAGAGTTGTAGGCAAAAGAGATGAATTGAGTTGCTCAAGGACTATGATATGAGTCTTAATTATCATCCAGGTAAAGTTAATATGGTTATTGATTCTCTTAGTAGGTAATCTATGGGGTGCTTATCTTATGTTGATGAAGAGAAGCTAGTTTTGGTGAAGGATATTCACTATTTGGCTAATCTTGGAGTTCATTTTTTGGACTCTAAGAATAGAGGTGTGATTGTTCAATAGGTGGTGAGATACTCTATGGATGTTGAGGTGAAGGAGAAGTAGGTTTTAGATCCTATTATGATAAAAATCAATGATGAGGTGGGTCACCAGAAGGTGATGGATTTTGAGATTGATAGTGATGGTACCATGAGGACCAAGGTAAATTATCTATTACCAATATTGTGGGAGTGAGAGAGAGAGAATCTTGGTTGAGGCTCATGAGTTGAGTTACACTATTCATCCAGGTTTACTGAAGATGTACCCGCTTTGAAAGAGATCTATTGATGGAATAACATGAAGCGAGATATGGAAATTTTTTTTGGCCAAGTGTATGGTGTATCAACAAGTAAAGGTTGAACACTTGAGGCCTAGCAGATTGTCTCAAGATAATAAGTTGCCTATGTAGAAGTTGAAAGTGATCAATATGGACTTCATTACCAGTCTTTCTCAATCTCAAAATTAGTTTGATTTGATTTGGGTGATCGTCGATAGGATGACTAAATCTGTTCACTTATTGCCAGTGAAGGCTACTTACTCGGCGTAGGATTATGCTAAGTTTTTTATTTAGAAAGTCGTGCAAAGTTACATAGTACTTTAGTTTCCATCATATTTTATTAATGTCCACAATTTTCATCTCATATTATGCATTTTTTTAAGAAATGTTTAGGAACTATGCTGAACTCTGCAACCACTTTTCATCCTCAAATGGATTTTCAAAAGTAGATAACAATTCAAACTTTGGAAGATATGCTAAGGTCTTGTGTGCTAGATTTTTTTGGTAGCTGGGTTGATTATTTGTCTCACAGAGAACTTGCATATATTAATAGTTTTCAATTTAGTATTGGGATGGCTCCTTTCAAGGACCTTTATGGTAGGAGGTGTAGGTCTTCTAATAGGTAGTTTAAGGCTGGTGAGAATAGGTTATTCGGTCCTAACTTGGTTCACCAAACCATGGAAAAGGTGAAGGTGATTTAGGATAGACGTAAGGCCACACAAAGTCACCAAATATCCTATACGAAAATGAGCCATAGGGAGTTGGAGTTTAATATAGATGATTGGTATTCTTGAAGGTATCTCCCATAAAGGGAGTGATGCAATTTCGAAATAAAGGGAAGATTAATACCTGGTATATTGGCCCCTTTGATGTTTTGAGACGAGTGGGACATGCGGCTTATGAGTTTAAGTTGTCATCTAGGTTGGGTTCCATTGAACTGGTATTTTATGCTTCAATATGGAAGAAGTGCATGGGCGATCCTTCCTTAGTTGTTTCTTTGGAGAGTGTTTACATTTCGGATACAATGTCATATGAAAAAGTCCTAGTTAACATTTTGTATAAGCAAGTCCATCAATTAAGGACTAAGAATGTAACTTCGGTGAAAGATCTAGGGTGGAATCATAAGGTCAAAGAAGATAGTTGGGAAGCTGAGGAGGACATAAAGTCCAAATATCCATTCTTGTTTCCCGCATTTCATAATAATGCTTGAGGTATGTGTATTCCCAAACATCTTTTTTTCAATCTTTGATGAAGGTAAGTATGGTTGTATTCCATATTAAATCATGATAATGGATGTCTTATCTCATTATTGAGGTCGAATGATCCTAAGGAGGGAGAATGTAACACCCCAAATTTTTGCCCTTGGAATTTCTTAAGGTTTTCCATTCACTACCTAAACTACCACTCTCCCTACGATTAGTATCATGTCATTATGGGTCATAGGAACCTAATCATAGCATGAACAGTGTGGATTGGACAAGTTTCTATTAAGATTATGATTGGCTCCTACCAGGGCATAAAGACTCTATATGAATCGTATAGTCCCATTAATGGCCAAACAAAAGTAATGCCTAGATATTCTGTCTTTCCTACGATTTGACCAAAATAGTCATAATGATTGAGTACAAGTCATATAGCATGACTCATAGGTAGACTAGTATGGGTGCACATTGATCCTGTCTAGACTAATACTGGAGGTTGAGTCGTAAGGTGACCCTACGAGTCTTAAGGACACTCGTAGTGACTGAGCGACAATGTTTTAGTACTTAATTAAGATCACTTTGGACATTTCACCTCCTCCCGAATTATGTCCCGCAACAGAAAACCCTTTAGTGTATTAATATCACTCTGAAACAAATGAAAATAATTTCTTAACCTCTCTCAATTCCCCAAGGTCAAGAACAATTAGGGTTTCTAAGAAGTTGGTTAATTAGGGCTCTCAAGGGTGATTTCTCTCCTTAATTGTGATACTTTCAAGAATGTTACTTTTCCCTAAATTTATTTTGTGAAAAACATATGTTTTAAATTGTTTAATTATAAGAAATTGAATATGAATTTTGACATTGGTTGAGGGCTTTGGAATGGATGATTCTTGAATTGTTTTTCTATAATTTTTCTAAGTTGTTCATTCTTTGAATTAAATGTGTTTTAACTAATGGGGTTCATGGTTATGGGAATTGGAATAGGGGTTGAGGTAATCCCCCAACATTATGTTTTGAACTTGGAAATTGATTTTGAATAATTGTATTTCCTCAAACCACTTATGTAAATAGTTTTGAATTGTGGAATTGTTACTTGGTTTGAATTACTCACCTATATTATTTGATTTTATAAATGGTTAAAGAAAGAACATGGATTTTAAAGGCCTTGCTAGCTATGTTTAGATTTTATGAAAAAAGGAGTTTGATGCAATCCCCTAATTTTATTTGATAAATTAAAGGAGGTCAAGGCAATCCTCCAATTTGATTTAAGGAATGAAGGGGTCAAGTCATTTTCCTAAGTTAATGGAATTGTAATGGCATAATTATGCATTTACGAGCTTAATGGTATGACAATACCATGGCATGCCTTAATGTATGACTCCTTCGCTAATGAATTGGTTATGTGAAACTTCTTTTAATTGGGTGTAATAGGGGCTATGTAACTAAGTTGTAAAGGTGTGGGTCTCAAATAACTTATAGTGAAAACTCATATTTCTGACATAAGGGTTGGTCTTATTGACTGTGCGCATAGTTCACACTATTTATATATTTTATATCTAGGATTGATGTAGTGTCGGAGTATCCTTGGTCCCTTGATAACTCTGGTTCGTACTACTAAATACACTATACCCTTTGAGTAGAGGGAACTAAACCCATAAAACCCGTGGTTGCCTATTTATAATAGTCGAGCTACATAGACTTGGATAATTTTTACCTATCATGCTAAACCTTGTTCCCTACGCTAGCATCTATTATATGTATGTGTGTATGTATATGAACATGTACACTGAGTATGAAATTAAACTTTTGACTGACATCATTTTACCCTTAGGCCCAGTTACATGCTAGTGCTCACCCCACTGACCATCTTCTGATATTGTATCTCCACGTGATGGAGGGTCTGAAGTTACTTCTACTTTTCTTATGCAGTTAGTGCTTATCTCAAACTCAGTTGTTATAGTGAATTAGTGTTCTTCCATTCTCTAGAAGACTTGATTATTCCATTAGTTTTTCCTTCTATAAATTAGAATTGAGGACTTCATATTTACATTGTCATTGTTATTCTCATTACCAGGGTTGGGGCATATCCCAATGTAGGTTGTTTTCTAGTATAGAGGCTTTGTGGATATTACTGTTGATTAGGTATTGATGTTGATACTCTTAGTTGTCTTTGAACCTATTACTTTGTATCTGGTTGTATATTTGGAATTCAGCTGTCGTCGGTTGTGTAATGTCTATTTGGCAAGGCAAAGAGGGGTAGTCACCGGTCCTTGATGGACTTGAGATGCCCATTATGGCAAGGCTCTTTTTTGGGCTATGACATAATAGAATCGTTGAAACATTCATCAATGATTTGCTTGACAAATTATGGGGCAAAAAATGACACTGAAAGTTTCGAGACCTAAACCAAGGGTACTCCTAGCCTAAAATCACCGTTACAGAGCTGATAGCTCTATCAGGAATATCACCTAAGTTCATTGTAATGAACCTATATGTCATTTTACATATTTCTACTTATTTTCGTCATTAGAGCTTTTCCATAGCTCCCCCTGTCATTTATGAGTTTCTTAAACTAACAGCTTGGTTACCAGGCAGTTTATTTGGTTTTTTGAGTCAAATCCCTTTTTAGAACACTTCACTGGTTCCAAATGGCCACCAGGTCAGATATAAATTCTGACTATGCCAGTATCTCTAGAATATTAATTTTATGCTGGGTAGACCTTTTGTTTCAGTCCCAATAAACCTGAGCTCATTTTCACCTATTTTCTGAAAAGTTAAAAAATTATAAGTTTGGGTGGGGCCCATATTTCTTCAAAACTACCTCGTATATAGAATTTGACTTTTCCAATGAGTTCAGAATATTGAATTTGGTGTGGTTTCATCCTATTTTAGAATGAGCTTTGTCATAGAATAATTGTGATATCTTGTTATGTTTAGAGGGGTTTTAGGTCTTGGTCTGATGATTATTCATTACTTGTGGTTAGTAGGATCTTTTAGGTCACTTGGACCCATTTAGTAAAATTCCTAGCTTGTTGTCTTGAACCTTGATGGATTAGACTTAATGCTTCATGTTTAACAAGAGAATGCTTAGAATTACTCTTGTTAGATGGGAGTGACCTTTGTAACTCATTCTTAGGTCAATATTGTACTTAAATGATTATCTAATGAAGTTTCTTTAGTATTAATGGACATACTAATGGTATTTGAGTAGGACCTCTACCTTGAACTTAATGGTGGCTTCCTACATCTAAGAGTTGAATTATATAGCATAGCCTTGTATGCGGTAGAAATGAGCTTAGAAAGTATACTGGGAGATTTACAAGTAGGCCTTGACCCACCGTAAGGTAAGATTTATGTTGTCCTTATGTGACCCATAAGTGATTATGAAATACCTAGAAAATACCCCTTGAGACAATATTGTAGAACCTTTGTTATAAATTTATTGATGAGGCAATAATGACCTATTATTTATAATAAAGAGGCCCACAACCATGTAATATATTATACCATGGGTGTGACTATTACTTGGGCTATTGATTAGGCCATTGCTTGGCTATTGATTGGGCCAACAAACACCTTATTTAATAGGCCTTTGACTTTAACATCGCTTAATCCATAAAGTATGATATCGACTATGCTATCCATAAGCTATAGATTATGACATTGCTTTTCTATTGCTCAAGTTAGTGCTAAACTTTAATTATACTAATGGTGGCCAATGAATAGGTTACTTGTGTCCCATTACTCATGATAATGCATATTGTTATGCTCATGGTCTAATGGACTAGATTAGTGACTTATCACTTATAAAATTCATGTTTCATATATATAGACTTATTGATAATGTCAAATTAATGATGAATAAGGAAATTTGGAGGTATGCTCTTTTTTCTTCTCCTTTTGTTTATTTACTTTAGCCCTCTTAAGGCTTGTTCTTTACTTTAGCCTTCGTGGGACTTGTCTTTTATTTTAGCCCTAATGGGGCTTGCTCATTATTATCAATATTTATATGGATATTATAATGATACCCGATATGGTTGAATAATATTATGAAGATATGATGATACCCAGTATGTCAGGAGAAGATTATGATGATATGATGATACCCGACAGGGTCGGAGGATATGATGATGATATATTGACACCCGAAAAGTATGGAGGATGTTATAATGATATATTGATACCCGACAAGGCTTGAGGATATTTTGATGATAACATGATACCCAGCAAAGCCGGAGGATATTATAATGCTATGTTGATACCCGGTAAGGCCATAGGATATTATGATTATATGATGATACCCGATACGATCGAAGGATATTATGATGAAGTGATGATGCCCAGCAAGGCCGGAGGATGATTATTTTTATGATACATATATTCCCATCAAGGACATATGGAGATAATTAATGTGCCTATGAGTATATTTATAGGTTCGAATCTGGAAATCCCTATGCATGGCAATTATATGTTATTTATGCTAATGTATTTAGGTGTAAGGTTTATATTAGAGATGTAAGTCATGGTATTCTAGTGATAAAGGTATAAAGCAGTACAATTTTAATTTAAGGTTGAAAAGATGTTTACTGGTGAAAATTAATTAATAGTTAATATGACTTATGGATAGCTAAACCTTAGCAATAATGAGTACTAGTGGTATTGATGGATACTATTAATGATGATAAATCTATAAGAATGTTTAGCATAAATGAAGGATTATAGTAATGATGATTAATTGATAACAATGATTTAGTCGATAATAAGACTAGTTGTCAAATGAGGACTTGTGTATTAGTGATTCAAGTTACTAAATAGTGTTTAGCCACTAGATTGAAAAGTGAATAATTGGTGATTTTTGGTTATTGGATCTATAGTTATTAGTGATTTTGTGTTGGCCAGCAACTAATAATGGCTAGTTGATATATATGGCTTAGTGATGAATTTTTGCTATGTGCTAGGTATTGACTAGTTGGTGAGGAAGGACTAGTTGTTGAACCATGAATAGTGATTATGTGGTGCATAGTTGATACATAACTATTAGAGACTATAAAATGGCTAGTGAGTAATTTGCTTAATAAATAAGTCTTGGCAGCTAATAAAGCGCTATTAGTGCGTATCAGGGATATAGTTTTCTAAATTATGGTATTGTTATGGTTATGAATATATTTTCAAATATTGTACAATTATGAATGTTGATGATAAATAAGGAAGGTTGGTGAACTTTCGATTGATGATAATTGTAGAATATTGGAAAATTAACTGATTTATTGTAAGCTTGGCATAATGGTTCATTAATGATGGAGTTTTGATATATTGTTGAATAGATTCTTTTACATTTATCTTGGGTGTACTCACTATTAGTATGGGACGCTGTGATAAGTTCCATTCTTTATGCACCAGTTGGCGTATGGGAGCCAACTTTGTAGTTGTTATGGTTTGCGTGGATGCTTTATGATACCTTATTATACTAAATCATCCAATTCTCATGTATAACAATATGGGCATGCGTTGGTGCCTTATGTCATTCTATTATTCCATTTTGATTACTTATTATGTATAGTGATGATGAAGATGGTTTAGATTCGACTATGTACCTTGACTTAGTTATGATTACATTTCGTTATATCATGATTTAGCTTAGTTAGTTGAAGATTCCTACTGAGTACCCATTGTTTTGGTACTCATACTCAACTTTTGTTCATTTTTGGTGTTGATCTGAGTACTAGCTATCACTGTTGATCATTCCTTGTGCGGCGATTGATTTTCAAAGATAGGGTGAGCTTATGGAGTTCAACTCACCCATTTTCCCTCTATCTTTTACATTTAGTCTTCAGTATTTGTGACTGATGTATTAAATATATTCTAACTCTTTTGGGTTATATTGTTGATATTAGATTATCTTGTACTGGCTCTACTAGGTCGTGGGATCGGTATCTTAAGATGGTTATTTATTTGTATTAGAACACTATTTATTTATAATTTGTGGTCATTCATTTTGGATTATTTTTACATTCCTTACCAAATTAACCCATAGATTTTTCTCCAAGTTCTTGTATTGGCTTACCTACTTACAAGATACAGTGGGTGCTATCATTACCTCTAAATTAGGTCGTGATGAGTTTGTATCAAAGCCTAGGTTTCACCGATACTTTTGGTAACAAGAGCAAGTGTTTTGTAGAGTCCTGTAAATCAAAATGCTAATGTTCTTTTAAAATCTTTGGAGGCTATAGAATATTATTTGGAGTGTTTTACCTATTTCACTTATATCCTGCTATGAGTCTTGGTTTATAGAAATATTTCTGTGACTTTATTCTTTTGCAGATGGCCAGGACATATGCTACCACTACACGGGACAAGGGTCCCTATACTAAGCCCAGGGATCTTTCTCCTATTCATGGATAGCATACAGGTCATGGAAAACCTTGTGACATATCCCCAGCTATGACCCAATATAGGCCACATTCCCCAGACCCTACTCCTACACCTAAGCTAGAGATTTTTCCATCACAGCCACTCATAGGGTAGGGACTAGCCCAAGCTTTACCTGGTTTTTCCCTCTTCATTGCTCAGAGATTCCTTGATTTAGATTTCTGGGATTGTTAGTGGTCAGACATCTATTGGTACACAATATAATGATTAGTATTGTCCTAAGGCAGGGGCGCAGCCTACAGTTTTGACCCTCAGAGTTGAGATACCTTCTATACCGGTAGTTGTTCAGCCTGTAACTTCTAAGTCATTATGACCCAACTTGCTATTTCTTTTATAGAGAAAAAGATATTAGGTAAATTTTTGAGGTTGGTTATGCCTAAATTTTCTGGTGCTCTTAGAGAGGGTGCGTATGAGTATCTTACAACTTATGATGATAGGCTTTATGATTTAGACCTTTTTGAGACTCATGGTATGGATTATAACATATTTCAGTTGGATTTATCTACTCATCATTTGTGAAGAGGTTATATGGATTCTAGACTAGTTGGATATACTCCCTTGTCATGGACTCAGTTCTCTGAAATCTTATTAGGGAAGTATATACAATATAGTATTATAGTTTGACTGAGGTATTAGTTCTCTAAATTAGAGCAGGGCTACATGATAGTATTCGAGTATGTGTCCTATTTCATGAGTTGGCCAGGCATGTAATTCCTATTTTAGACACTGAGTATGAGAGAGTTTGCTGCTTTGTAAGAGGGTTGAGACTCCCAATTCATATGGCTACACAGTGTATAGTTGCTATGGGTAGGACGTTTCCTAAAGTTTCAGATCATTTTAGGGTGATAAATGAAAATGCAACATGGATGTCACGAGGAATGTGATAAGAGGCCTTGATTTCAGGGGCAAATTCAATGGGAACCATAGTAGTTCCCAATTCAAAGGTAGTAGTTCTCATATAGGATATTCTCTATGTCGATCTTTTTAGCCTGAGAGTCATCCTAGTCAATAAATGCATACAACTCTTTTGATTACTAATGAAGGTCAGTCTGGTGGTAATGGATTCCCTTGTAAAGGTAGAGATCAGTTCTCGATATGTTCTTCTTTAAGTCATTCTAG
The DNA here is from genome assembly GCF_002878395.1 of Capsicum annuum. Lineage (NCBI taxonomy): Eukaryota > Viridiplantae > Streptophyta > Magnoliopsida > Solanales > Solanaceae > Capsicum > Capsicum annuum. The sequence continues at coordinate 133,502,406 of NC_061113.1, read as the reverse complement.
ATGTGGTGGTTATTCTAGGTCAGCCAGCTTTGTTTGTTCTAGTTCTACTCATGTTTCTTGTTTTACATATAGACTTCCCAGTCACTATTCTCAGGATTGCCCTAGTCGTGGGTTGATAGTTTTTTAGCCCATGTTGTTTCCCCCTTTTGAGTAGTTTGTCACACGCAGAGGTTTTTCTCATGATCACATGGGTGGTTACCAGTGCTTGAGAAGGTTCTTAGGTAGGCATGATAGGAGGTCGGTTAGTTGTCCACTCATGTGGTGAGTGTGGTAAGTTATATGCAGTACCTGCTATACCCAAGGCTAAAACATTAGATGTTGTAGTTACAGGTATGATTTTTAGTGTTTTCCAAGTCAGGTCATGCTTTATTGATTTAAGATGTACTTAGTCTTATATATCATGTTATTATAAACCATGGTTGGAGTTGACTAGTGATTTATTATTACTGTGTTTGCACATTTCTACCACTATGGTTGTTTCTTTAGTAGTGGATTGAGTATTCAGATCATGTGTTATGACATTTAGTGAAGTTGATAATTTTGTTGATCCTATTATTCTGGATATGCTGGATTTTGATGTGATTCTTGTAATGGATAGGTTATCCCACTATTATATGGTTATGGATTGTTTTGGAAAGTCCATTACCTTAGCCATGTACGGCGTACCCCCAGTCTTATGGCAGGGAGTAATTAGCCATGAGATGATGGGGATTATTTCTTATTTTCATGCCAGGAGGCTTATATTGAGAGCTTGCAAGCCCTATCTCGCTTAAATTTTTAATACTTATGTGGAGAGTCCGTTGCTTGACTATGTACCAATTGTTTGTGAGTTTCTTGATATGTTCCCTATTGACCTACCTGGTTTTCCCGTAATCCTTGAGATTGAGTTTGCTATTAACCTCGAAACTGGCATACGATCCATTTCTATAGAACCTTACCATATGGCTCCTTCCGAGCTTAAGGTGTTGTATTCTTATCTTTAAGATATTCTTGGTAATAATTTTACTAAAATGTATCACCGTGGGAAACTCCTGTATGGTTAATAAAGAATAAGGATGGACCTATGTATATATGCATTGATTATAGGTAGCTTAATAATGTGAAGATGAAGAACCCTTTTCCTTTGCCTCAAATTGATGATTTGTTTGACTAGTTTCAGGGTGCATCCATGTTTTCTAAATAGATTTGAAGTATGCTTACCATCAGTTGAGGATTCAGACTGAGTATATCCCAAAGATAGCTTTTAGGAAATCTTATGCTCATTATCAGTTCTTAGTGATGTCATTGGGGTTGACTAGTTCCTCAACCACGTTATTGTATTTGATAAACTGAGTATTCAGGCCTTATTTGGACTACTTCATTATCGTATTCATTGATGACATTTCTATGTATTTGAGGAGTAATGTAGAGCATGCACAACATTTAAGGGTCATGTAACAGACTTTGAGAGGTCATTTTCTTTTCTCCAAGTTCTCCAAGTATGAGTTTTTGCTTAAGTTAGTGACATTCCATGGCTATGTGGTGTCTATGGATGGAATTATAGTAGACACATCCAAAATTGAGGCGATTTATGATTAAGCTAAACCTTCATCCCTGTCTGAGGTTCATAGCAACATTATTTTGGCAAGTTATTTTAGATACTTCATTCAGGGCATTGCTACTATTTCATCCCCTAGGACTAGATTAACTCAGAAGGAGGTTACATTTTGATGGTTTGAGGAGTGTCAGTCGAGCTTTGAAAGGATCAATGATTTCCTTACTTCAGCCCTGTTTTAGCTCTTCCTATTGACGGTGAGTTATTCATAGTCTTTTGTAATACTTTTGGTTTTGGTCTTTGTTGTGTTTTGATGCAGTGAGGTCGTGTTATTGATTATTCTTCTTGACAGCTTAAGGTGCATGAGCGCAACTACCTTACTCATGATTTGGAGTTGGCAACGATAATTTTTAAGATAAATATTTGAAGGTATTACCTCTATGATGTGCATTGTGAGATTTTCACTGATCATCGTAGTCATCAGCACCTTTTGACCAAATAAGAGGTTAATGCTCGATAGTAAAGATAGATAGAGGTACTTAAGGACTATGATAATTCCACCTTGAATCATCTGGGTATACAAAATATGGAGTTGATACCTTTAGTCACAATTCAATAAGTATGGGTAGCTTAGCTTGTATCTTAATTTTTTTAAGGGCCTTTGGAAATGGATATTCAGTCGTTTGCCAACATGATGGTTGGCGTTGATATTTCAATTCAATGAAATATTTTAGCAACTGATGTAAGGCGGTTACATACTAAGGAGATTCCTATAGTTAAGGTTCAGTGGAGGCACTGCCCAGTGGAAGAGGTTACTTCGGATGTATTAAGAGACATATGGGCCCAGTCTCCACACCTGTTCGAGACTTCAAGTATTTCCTCATCTTTCTCTTTTGGCGACAAAATATCTTTTTGTTGTCGATATTGTAATGACTTACTCCAAGTCGTGTATAACTTGCTTTTTATAATTTCCTTTTGTTGTAGATATTGTAATTTCCTTTTTATCATTATAACTTTTCCATAGTTTCCCCTAGTCATTTATGACTTGCTTGAACTGATAGCTCGATTACCAAGCAATTTCTTTAGGTTTTTTTGAGTTAATTTCATGTTTCTAAATCTTCTCTTGTCTAAAATAGCCACTGGGAAAAAACCTCAATAAAATGATCTCAGATACAATTTCTGACTACGCCAGAAACTTTGGAATATCAATTTTAGACTATTTAGATCCTTGGTTCAGTTCCCAATGCACCAAGGCTCATTTAAAAATATTGTTTAGAAAGTTGAAACTTTGAAAGTTTGAGTGTGGGGCCCATATTTTGTCGAAATAACCTTAAATTGAAAATCTGACTTTACCAATTCATCTGGAATGTTGAATTTATTATGGTTACATAATTCATTTGCATATATTAGATTTTGAATGAATCCCGAGGCCTTGTTGAAAACTTGAAAAATTTTCCAAGTTGCTAGTAATGAAGCTTCTATGATCACAGAAAAGTCATCGTGATTGTACTATTGTGATCGCCATTAGGTCACTATGATCTTACAACTGTGATAGCGAGCACAAGACTGCTATAGCGCTATCTCTTTACCTGGTACAGGTATTTAAGGCCCCTTAGGCCACATTTTGGGCATTTCTCCCTCTTCATTGAGACCAAGAAACCCTGAAATGATGTGCTAAACTCAAATTGAGTCTTGGAAGTGTCTTGAGATCTTAGTAAACATATATTTTCATGATTAACATCGGATTTGAGGTATGAATCCTTCCATTTCAAGCTTAAATTTTTTGATTTCTTTACAAAAACCCCCCCAAATAGCTCGGGGCTTGATTTATCCCTAAATAAGCTTGGGTTTTACCTATTTCTTGAGTGTTTTGATTCCTTGATGGTGTATGAACATTGGGTTGACCTCAAAAATGTATTTTCCACAACTGGGGCACACTTGGTATGTTTGGTATCATTTTTGGACCCAAAGCACAATGGTGCAATATGGTTAGCGATGTTCTCATAACAATTTGGAGATTTTTTTTTTTATATCTTTGCATCTTGAAGAGGCTTCTTGAAATAGGAAAAAGGATGGTTTGGCGGATTGATGAGCATTCTTTGAATTTGAGGTAGGCTAGGTTTATCCTTGGTTAGAATGAGCTTTGTCATAGTATAATTGTGATATCTTGTTAGGTTGGGAGGAGTTTTATATATTGGTTTGATGATTACACATGACTTGTGGTTAGTTGGATAATAGTGGTTTTCTATATCTAAGAGTTTAATTAGATGCCTTAGCGTAGTTTGGTGTAGAAATGAACTTAGATAGTTGTAACACCCCATACTTTTACTTAGCTTAAATTTGTCCCAAAAATAGAGTAAACTTTCCGTCGATACCAAATTAGCCCAAATCCGACACCCGGGCGAAGAGTGTGAGCCATTTTAGTAAGACAATGTACCATCTGGTACTCTAGCCCGTCATAGAGGCAGTCCAAATATCTTTTGCCATTTAATGAACTAAGTATGCTACTTCTCTGTTTGATAAATTGTCTATGATAATGAAATAATGCCATTATTGCATGCTAACATGTATTCCCCATCCATGTACAATTTAATGCATTACAAGTGTTTGATAAAATTTCTCTATGAATGAATTATGACCAAGTGAACATTGTTATGTTAATCAAGATAATGCTTTGCTTTACATTTCATGCTATCAAGTCCTAGGGGTATATAATACCTAACAATTTAGTTATTTACCTAGATCTAGTGTCAGTAAAAGGATTGTATCAGTCATGTCACAATCAGTAGTACTCTCAGTCAGTTATAGAACTCAGTTAATTAGAGAACATAGAAAAACTTAGTAAACTCTGTATCAGTCCAGTTCAGTATGATTAGATCAATGTCCTTCAGTTGGGAGTAGGATTAAGCATGGAGCAAGCCTAGGGATGGGGTCTCACCCGTTAGCTAGGACTGGGTCCCTAGAAGCAATCCCTAAGTTCCAATAGTATGTAGCCAACGTGGTTAAGAGATGTCACCCATTAGACAGGACTGACATACTCAAGGATCACCTGCTAGTTTAGTACTGATCTCAAGGGTCACCCATTAGTTAGGAATGACTCCATTACAGTTGTTAGTACCCGTGGCACAGTGCTAACACCCTTCCAATTGGGATTATAGGTTGGATCCCGATTAGCTCAAATTGGGGCATGTCGGTTAGAGGATTACCTCCCGTAGTTTTAGTTTAAGTCTTTAGTTTAGAACTCAGTTCTATATTACAAAATCAGGACTATTAGATAAAGTCAATTAGTATCAGTCAAGCAGTTATCAGAAACTTCAGATATAAGTTACTTAGTTATCAAAACTCAGTACTTAGCTTCAAAAAAGCTCAGTTATAGTTACATATATGCATAATTTTACATATTCAGTATTTCAGTAGTTTCAGTTATCCATGTACTCTCATATTCAGTTACTCTATATCATTCAGTCAGTTACTGTTCATGCATATGAACCATTGTATTCAGCCTTTCCTCATCTAGTATACCGGTATATTCCCACGTACTGACGCACTTTTCTGTGCTATGATATTTCATATCATAGATTCGGACGCTCAGGTTCCTAGCCATGCATAGTAGATTCAGATTCGGATTGCAGCAGTTGATTTAGCATTGAGTTCTCATCATTCGAGGATATTCTATTATTTCATATTTTAGTAGTGTAGTAGTTCAGCAGTTGGGGGATTGTCTCATCAACTCCACTTTCAGAAAGATTTAGTTAGAGGCTTTTCATACTTTATTTTCAAGCAGTATTTAGTTTTAGTGATGTTATATTTTGTCAGTATTTAAGATATTTTGAACCTTATGGCATTTCAGCCTATCTTTTTGCATTAATTACAGTATTATTATTCAGTGCTCACAACAGATATCATTCATGGGTTAACTTATTATCCTTCGGGGTCATAAGCACCGTGTGACAACTATAGGGTAGTCCGAGATCTTTACAATGGTTTATTGGGGGATTTAAAAGTGGTCCTTGACTCATCTTAAGCCCAGATTGAGGTAGTCCTCATGAATTCCTAGAAAATGCCCTTTGAGGGAATATTGAAGAACCTTGGTAGTAAATTTATTTATAAGGCCATAATGAACTATTGTTTTTATTAAAGAAGCCCATGACCATATTATACATTATGCCATGGATGTGACTATTAATCGGGCTATTGATTATGTCATTGCTTAGATATTGAGTGGGATAACGAACACCTTATAGAATGGGCCCTTGACTCTAACATGTCTTAAGCCATAAAGTACGATATCAACTATGGTATGGGTAAGCTATAGATTATGACATTGATTTGCTATTTCACAAATTAGTGATAAACTTTTGTTATGTTAACAGTGGGCTAATGAATAGGTTATTTATGGGCCATTACTGATGATAATGCTTATGGTTATGCTCAAGGTCAAATAGACTAGATGTAAGACCCCACAAAATTCTCTCATAGTCTAAGCCTTAGAGTATGTCAAGAGAAGTGTAAATCCAATCCAAAAAGGGTGAGAAGTGTCTTCCCAGGTGTGAAATATTTTCAACCATGTAGAGCATTGAATAAGATTTCTATCGGTACCAATTTCGTCCAAATCAAGCATCGACAAGGAAGTTATGGCCATTTTACTGAAGGTAGTCGAAACCGCCCAGGTGCGACGGCTGGGTTAACAGACCATCGAGCTTGCGATGGACCATTTCCCATCCCGTCGCAACCAAGGTAGTGACTCCATTTCTTGGTCCAAGTGCAATGTCTAGGATGATGGACCGTCAAGGCTGCGACTGGCTATCGTTGGGACCGTCGCCGCTAAAGTAGTGCAACCTTATCCTGGCCAATGTACGGCAGACGATCCAACGGACCATCAAGGCTGCAACGGACCATCGCATTGAGGCAGTGTATTATTTTGCTGACCGATGTGCGATAGACGATCTGATGGACCGTCAAACAAAGCGAAGGACCGTCACTTCGACCATCGCAGCCCTCGTTCAGTAATTTTTTAACTCGGTTTTAAAAGGGCTTTTTGGTCTTTTTCTCACTCTTTTCATCCCCTATTTATATCCCATCGAGGCTTACAATATTATTATTTATCTTTAACATCAAAAACTAGGGTTTTTATAAAATCAAAACCCTTCTTTCTTCTTCAAGAGAAATCAAGAAATCAAGAATCTCTCCAAGGCCCTTCAAGAAAGAGTTTCCTAAGGTATGAAGATGTTGATTTTTGAGTACCTTTCATTCAAGAAGATCAAGAATCCTTTTATACATTTCAAAGATCTTATATTTCTAAATTTTCATGATTTATATGAGTTGAAATTGTTGTCCAGGCTATTATTTAATTTTGATTCATATTTGTTTACAAAGTTTTCAATATTTGACCCTAGTATGTGATATTCATGTGATGTTCATGATAAATCCTTTTCAAGTTGCTTGCTAAGTGATGTGTTCATGTCAATTAAGTGGAGAAATTGTTGAATAGGAAAAGCATACTCCCCATATGTTTGATAAAATACTTATGTGAAGGAATTAGAGCCATTATAGTATGATGACTAGAAATCACCAATTTTGTGCAAGCCCATGCATGCCAAGTGATTGTTGAAAAGCCTTAGTGAATGAATTATGGCATGATAGCATGAAATACCCTAATTATATGTTCTTTAATGCATGCTAAGTGTTTGATTCAAGACCTTGTTGAATGTAGTATGAGTCAATAGCATGTCTCCCTATGTTATTATATGTTTATGATTCCTAAATGCTTTAGGAGATGCTTTAGTGATTGGGATAGTGAATGGTGATGTTTTACTTTTATGTTATCGAGTGCTCGGGGTATTTATACCGGACAATTTAGCTGCAGTATAAAGCTAGTGTCAGTTTTCATAATAATCTTAGTCAAGCCACGATTCTTAGAACACAGTGAGTTACGAAACTCAGAACTCTCACACAGTTGCAGAACCTAAGAAATCCCAAAAATCTAAGTAATCTCAGTAATATCAGTGTCGCTTGTATTCTAGCCTTAGTTAAGTACTTAACTTCGATCTGGTAGTAATCAAGTGTTCAGTTCTGTCCTCAGTAGTATTCGAGTAATCTATGCCGAGCTTAGTATCATTTAGTCAGATGATGAGATTCAATAGTATTTCGACAGATACCAAACCTAGCAAATTAAGCATAATTCCGTCAGATCAGCTGAGAAACATGATTAGTATCATATTTGACTTAGTTTAAGTTCAATTAAGAATTAGTTCAGAGACTTTCAGTTGGGAGTACGAGCTAGCACCGAGCGAGTGCAGGGATTGCGGCTCCACATTAGAGAGGTAGTGTCATTAGGAGAAATCCCTATACTCCAAACTGCGCAACTAGTGTAGGATACAGTAGTTACCCATTATAAAAAGTCTTGTCACCTATTAGAAAAAGGCTTGACTATTATACTACCTTAGGCTTGACTTCTTGTGAGGGTTACCCGTTAGAGAGGCTTGACCAGAGAGGTCTTTAACCATGGAATAGTATTTAAACCCTTCTAGTAGTGGTTACAAGTTAGCACTCCTACAGTTGTAGTTTTAGTATTAGTCTTCAGAATAGAACTAAGAAATTAGGACTATCAGATACAATCACCTATATTAGTAAGGTACTCAGATATTTCCATTGATTTATGAACCACCCGCTAGATAGGCATGGTATCACATAAAGTTATCCAATATCAATATTATTAAATCCAAAGATCACCTGTTAGATAGGATTGATCTCAGTCTCAGATTCAATTGAGTAATCTCATTATTAGATCTAGAGATCACCCGTTAGATAGGCTTGATCTCAGTCTCAGATTCAGTTGAGTAATCTTCTTATCAGATTCAGAGATCACACATTAGATAGGATTGATCGCAGTCTCATATTCAGTTGAGTATTCTCATTATTAGATTTAGAGATTTTCTACTATATAGGATTGATCTCGAACATAATAATTTCTTATCATTAATAGTAGATTTAAGGATCATCCGTTATAGTGGTTTGATCTTAGATTCAGTCAGTCGAGAGTAGTAAGCTCAGCTTTTAATCATTAATATGAGTTGGCTCAGTTAATCAGTTTCAGTATCATCAATTTTCGAGATCACTCGCTAGATAAGGGTGATCTCAACTTCAGTACTCAGTTATTAATATCACAAAATTCAATTGTTCTGTATCTTAGTATTAGTAGTGAGTTTAGATTTTAATAAAGCAGTACTTGAAGTTGCAGTATTTTGAGTCACAATGATTTCAGTTATTATTTGTCCATTCATGCATGTGTTCTCATTCAGTACTCTCATGGTTATTTGGTTAAGTAATTGTTTATACATAAGCCCTTGTATTTAGTCTTACCTCATCTTCATACTCGGTACATTTCTGTACAGACGCATTTTTGCTATGGTATTTTATTTGACACCATAGGTTCAGAGGCACGAGGTCCAGAGTACCCCTAACAACTCAGTCCCTATTAGCAACAGTAGACATAGTAGTGAGTCCTCTTCCTTCGAGGATGATCCTTATTTTTTTATGATTGCATCAGACTTAGTTTATTTTCAGTAGACAGAGCTAGTTTGGGGCAAATCCCATCAACTCCACAGTTCAGACAATTTAGAGGTTTTTCGAACAGATGTATTAGTATTCAGTTTTTCGTTTTAACTATTTTTAGATGTTGTGAACCTTATGGTTAGTTTTCGCATTTATTATTTATGTTATGCAGTGCTTAGGTATGTATATTAGAAGAGATTTAGCTTGTGGTTCTTTGAGATGATGAGCACCGTGTGATATTTTGGTTTCAGAAAAATTAGGTCGTTACACTAGATTAGAGCCTTATCACTTATAAATTTCTTATTACATATATATACACTTATTGATAATGTGACATGGAGGATGAACGAGCAAATATGGAGGTATACTCTTCCTGCTTCTTCTTTTATTTTTATTTGTTTTATCCCTCGTGGGGCTTGTTCTTTACTTTAGACCTCGTAGGTCTTTTTCTTTCTTTAGCCCTGAGGGGGATTTCTCTTTATTATTGATATTAATATAGTTATTATTAAGATACTTTGTACAGTGGAAGAATATTATGATGATATGATGATACCCGATACTGTCGGATGATATTATAATGATATAATGATACATGATAGGGCCATAGGATATTATCATGATAGGTTCATATCCAGCAAGGTCAGAGGATATTATGATGATATGTTGAGACCCGAAAAAGTCGGATGATATTATGATAATGTGATGATACCTGGAAAGGCTAATGGATATTAAGATGATATGATGATTCCCAATATGACCGGAGGATATTATGATGATATGATTATACTTGGCAAGGACAGAGGATCATTATGATGATACATATATACCCGTCAATGCCGGAGAATGATTATTGATGTGCCTATGATTACATCTACCGATTTGAGTCCATCGATCCCTATATGTGGAAATTATATATTATTTATGATCATGTCAAGTTTGGTATAAGGAAGATATTTGAGACGTCGTTCATGGTTTTGTATTTATAAAGGTATAAAGTGGTATAGTTGTTGATTAAAGATTGAAAAGATTATTAGTGGTGAATATTAATTAAGAGGTTAATAATGAATTATGAATAAATATATATTAGAAATAATGAGTACTACGGGTATTGACAACTAGTATTAATGATTATTAAGCTATAATGATATTTAGCATAAATGAAGGATTATAGTATAGATGATTTATTGATTGTAATGATTAAATTGATGATGATGACTAGTTTTCTAAGGAGGGTTTGTTGATTAGTTATGCTAGTTACTAAATGGTGTTTAGCAATAAATTGAGTACTAAATAAGTGATGATTTGCGGTTATTGTATCAATGGTGACTAGTAAGCTTGTGATGGCCAACAACAAATATTGGCTATTTGATAAAAATGACTTAGTGATAAATTTTAGCTATGTTCTATGTATTGAATAGTGGTGAAGAATGAATAGTTGTTGACCCATGAATAGTGATTATGTGGTAAATAGTTGATAAATAACAATTAGAGGTCATAAGATGACTAGTGAGTAATTTGTATAGTAACTAAGCATTGGCTAGCTAATAAAGAGCTATTAGTGCGTATCAAGGATATAGTTGTCCAAATGATGGTATTGTTATTATTATGAATAAATTTTCATATGTTGTACAATTATGAATGTTGATGATAATTGAGGAAGGTTGGTGAATTTCCAATTGATGTTGATTGAGGAATGTTGGTAAATTGACCGATTCATGGTAAGCGTGGGATGGAAGTTAATTAATAATGGAGTTAGGATATATTGTTCATTAGATTCATTTACATTTTTATTGGGTGTACTCTCCAGTGGTATTAAGCGTTGTGATGAGTTCTTGACTTTATGTACCAAACGCACATGGGAGCCAACTTTGTACGAGTAATTGTTCACGTAGATGATTTTTTATACCTTATTTCTAAATTATCTAATTCTCACATACAATGATTTGGGATAGTTGGTGCCTTATGTCATACTATTATTCTTTTTTGATTACTTATTATATACAGTGTTAATGGAGATTATTCAGGTTCGATTCTATACCTTTATTTTGTTATGATTGTCTTACATATCTTTATATCATGATTTAGCTTAGCCGATTGATGATGCCTATTGAGTCTCCATTATTTTGGTACTCATACTACATTTTTGTACCTTTTTGGTGCAGATTTGAGTACTAGCTGTCGCTATTAATTACTGGTTGCTCAATGTTTGAATTCCTAAGATAAGGTGAGCTAGGGAGTTTGAGTCCCCCATTTTTCCTCTGTCTTTTATATTCAATCTTTAGTTTTTCAGACAACTGTATTGACTATATTCTAAGTCTTTTGTTTTGTACTATCTACATTAAATGCTCTTGTACTGGCTCTACCAGGTCATGGGATTGGTATCTTATGATGACTGCTAATCTGTATTAGAACACCATTTATTTATAACTTGTGTTCATTGATTTTAAAATAGAAAACTTAGTGAAAAGAACATGGTCAATAGAATTCAGAAAGATAGTTAGAAACTCCTGAGATTAATAAGTGTCACAATTATAAATATTATATAAGATTGACGAGCTGAGTTCATTAATCCCTATAGATTATTGATTAAGCTAATCTAAGTCTATTGATGAGATTATTGGTACATGTGGTGTATAGATACTACATTATAATGACCCTTTAGGCCATTTCCTTTATATATATATATATATATATATATATATATATATTTCATTTTGAGCCTTTGCACTCTGGCCACAAGTCATTTATGACTTGCCAAAACAATCAATTCAATTATCGTACAGTTTATTTTGGTTTTATGTTCATTTTCTTGTTTTAAAGATTTTGTTGTTAATAATGTCAATATCAATATTTGTACTAATAATGTAACCAATTTTTCAGTCAATATCGTCTAACTGGTTTATTTTCATAATCATAGGTTAAAACACAACACATCCAATTTTCTAGCTCACTATAAAATCATGATGAACTTAAATCAAGCTTAATGTTCCATAGCTTATTCAATCAAGATTTAAGAAAATCATAGTCATCAATAACAAGTATGTTCAAAATCTAATCAATAAGTTTTTCCGCTTATAAGCACACAAGAAAATAAATCAAATCTTAACTCAAATTAAGTAATCATAGTTTCATTCACTTACCCAACCTATATTTCTTAGACCAATGATGTATGGATTAATTACCAATATAATTGTTATTATGTTAAGGTATTCTACAGATTCATAGACACCACCCTATTGGTCGTTTGTTATATTTTTTATCCTTACTCAACATAAAATTCTAAAGTTTAGTTGTATATTCTATTCAAATCCCTCTCGCCTAGCAAAACTTTATTTTAGTATATCTATGTTATGAATTCATTTCCATTTTCATGATCAACTCCATGAACAAGATTAAAACAAATAAAAAACACAATCAAGATGCATATAACATCAATTTTGCCCCTTTATGTTATTAAATTAAGGTCCACAGGATATATACAAACCCATTCCACCATTGTCACGCACATTTACATTATTCGTCTTTCAGTTCCTCATACAAAGCACACAAACACATATTACACACCAAAGGAATAATTCATCAACATAATTTCTCTATTCTTAAATCTATTAATGATAATTCATATATTTTATATCCAAATGTCATTCTCACAGGCCAAATTGAGAATCTCTTATTAATTCTATATTATGCCTAAATTCACTAATCACAATCTACGAATTATAAAACCATAGCTTACCTCGACCTCATTTTTTTGAGAAGTTCATGCACCTTTGTTCTTTATCCTCAGTCCAGCAATTCTAGTTTAGAATCTATAAGGATGTTGATTAGCTTGCATTCCTTGAGAGTCTTGACTTTTTACTTATATAGCCTCTATCATAGGAATGGCCCTATGGGAACTTTTGGGAGAGAAACTTATTACAAGATCAAGTTTTTAGTTAAAATAGGATTTCATTCACATGCTCAGTAGTTCGTTACCAACTTAGAAGATGGACAACCACTACAGCAGGCTCAATGTAATGCCCATCAGACTATTGTAGCCACCCTTAGACCCACTCTTTAATATTTAACTCATAATGATTGTTAAACAAGCTAAATGCTTGACCACAGCTAATTCAAATATATGAAAAAATTCCTACAACATATATCTCAATATCAGTAGGATGGATCAATATATTAGATAGTAATTTACCAACAATTTATCCCCAAATGGACATTGATAATGTGAAGTAAGAGGTTGAAATGTTTCATCAAAAAATACTATTAGGTTTAATTTTTTTCTTATATCAAAACACCAAATACAATTACCTAACCTTCCTATTGAGGCCTTTAAAAATATTTAATATGTGGGATTGATATTACAATTGAATTAATTAACATTTTTTCATCCCTTGACAACTTAGAAAATGAATTTACTTACTTGAGTTCTCATGAGGAACTATAATATTCAGGAAGAAGGATTTAGCAATGGGTTTCAACACCACGAGTTAGCACAAAGTTCATAGGCAATGATTGTAGTGTCTAGAGGCTTGCTATAGCACCACTTCCAATGGTTTATAAACAAATTTAAGGGAAAGAATGGGGAAAATTTTAATGTTACACTTTTTGAGTCCCTCACTCTCTCAAATTTAAACTATCTCACTTCTTCTATCATCCTATGTTGATTTTTTAGGTAAATCTCTATATTCTTGCATCTATTTCCTGTAAGCCCTATATAAGACCCCATACTATTCTTAGCTCAGTTTATCTTCTAGTTGCATGCATAAAGGGCTTATGACCTGAAAATTTCACTAAGTGTTGCGGGCTTAGTCATCTTTAAGGCTTCTAAACTTGGATGATTTTTAACTTGGTCTTCCCAACTCTGAGATATTGGTTGTTAAGTTAATTCATATTCAGGGATGTAACGAGCATGTCTAAGACCAAGTTTCAGATTAACTTGGGCTTCCCAACTCTGAGATATCGGTTGTTACGACGATAAGGCAATATCATGGTAAGCTTGTTATGTCTAGTTATGAATTTAAATATCATAGGGGCAATTGGTTCTTTTCCCCCTCAACCTAATCAATCATAACCCGACTTAGGAAATAGTTAGGGAATAATTTTGCCCTTCTTATCCAATTTTCCTCCCAAGAAAATCATTCCCTTTCGCCAAGAACACAAAGTCAATTCCTTTATCCTTTAGAAATCAAGAATTCAAGCCAAGTGTAAGAACCTTCAAGAAAGCATCAATATTGGTTCTTATCATTCAAATTAAAAGCTTAAGGTATGTGAGGTGTTCATGCATAGGTCCCTTTTTCACCTATGGAGCCCATGAACCTTTTTTCGATTAAAAAATGGATTTTTCTATCATTATTGTATTTTATATTCCATAAGATGGTTTTAATTCATGTTTTCATGGTAATTTAAATGCAATTCAATTCATGTATGATCCAATGAAAGATTTCAATTCCTCAAGCTATGAATTTCAGTTTCCCATGTCTTAGCCAAGTAAATTTCATGTTTTTGAATTCTCATGATTAAACTACTCCAATTTACAAGTCTATGCTCTCCACATATCTGATGAAATGCCAATGTTTTGAGTTGAACCATGATTCAATACTATAGATTATGTTTAAATTTCATGTTTTAAGGATTATTCAGTGCTGGTAGGTTATGAATGCTCGATACCTACGTGTTTTACCTGATTTTTAGATTTTTAAGTTTCATACAGTTAAACTATGAATATTCCTATTTATTCAATTATTATGATAAGAATAAGCATTATTATAAATAATATTTAGTTAAACTTAGTTCAGTTCAATACTTGTGTCGGTTCAGGTGGGAGTAGGATTTAGCATCGAGCGAACCTATGAATGGGAGTCACCCGCCAGTTAGGAATAGCCCCTTAGTAGCAGTCCCTAAGTTCCAGAAGTATATAGCCAGCATAGTATTATGTAATGTCGTCCATAAGTTTAGGACCGACACTCTCTTAGGGGTCACCTGCCAGTTTAGGACTGACTCGCAAGTCCTTTGGGACATTAGATTAGTGGATCTTCAAAGCCAGTGTTAGTACTTTTGTCACGCTACTGACACCTTTAAAATAAGGGTTAAAGGTTGGACCCCAATTAGCTCAGATTAGGGCATGTTGGTTACATGATACCTCCTACAGTCTCAGTACAGTATTAAGTATATATACATTCAGCTCGGGTTTGCTTCACCAAAGAATACAGAATAACAATTATTTAGTTATACAGATTTTAGCCTTTTAGTTTATAGATTATTTAAGAAATATGTATATTCTTGGTTTTGCATCCTCAGATGTTACAGCTTTTATGTATTTATGCTCAGTTATTTTATGTTTTCAGTTAGTCCTTATCTCATATTCACAATATCCTATACATTTCAGCAAGACCTTATCTCATATATATCAATACATTCAAAATATAGATCACATAATCTTATTTCTTCTATGATGTATTATATCATAGGTTTTGATGTTCAGTTTCCTGATCGCGCTTAGATAGTTCAGCATACCCAGCAGCAGTAATGGTGAATCCTCATCCATCAAGGGCAGTATTAATTAATGTAGTTATTTCACTAGTTCTGTATTTTCAGTCAGTCAGTGTTAGTTAAGGGATTGTCCCATCAACTCCCAAGATAGTCATTTAGAGGCTTTTTAAACAATTAGACAATTAGATAGTCATTTAGTTAGTTTTTTAGCTTATCAGTCATTTCAGTATTATCAGTTATTTAAAATTAACAATTAGATTTTCAGTATTTCATTAGATGTTTCAGTCTTGTGTTTCATTAGATCTTCTATGTACGTGTACTAGTGTTACTTTTTTCAGTGCTCACATTAGGTACCAGCTCATGGGTTAGCTTGTAAGCACCATTATCACGACTAGGGGGTAGCCTTGGGTCATGACAAAACTTTGTATTAGATTCTAAGATTATTATGTATCCTAGGGAGTCTAAAATCCACAATAATTAGAGTCTTGAGCATGGATGTGAATCACACCACACTTATGGAAAAGAGGCTATACGAATTTTTAGGAAAAGTTTCCCTTTTACAGTATTCATGTCATGTGAATGAGCATGAGCTCTATTTAAACACTCTTTTTCACTTACCCTTCATTCTGTTTATAGACTATGCCTCCTAAAAAAATAATGGAGGAAAGAATGGGGACCAGCCCGTACCTCCGTCGATTCGGGAAGATCCCCTGAATGAACATGTCTCTTATGCTGACTTTGACCTTGTTAAACTATGTCTGTCACTCACTAGAGGCCCAAGAAACAAATAAAAGATATGTACAAATGAGATATCCAACAACAATAACAACCAACGAGCTATTGCCCCAGCCAGTCCAATGGTAAATACAACTATAGCTAGGATTTGGGATTTCACTTGGGTGAATCCTCCTTTGTTTTTGAGATTCAAGTTCAAAGAGGATCCACAGGAATTTCTTGATATGGTTTATAATGTGAAAGATGTTATGGGGGTCATGTCAAGTAAAAATGCAGAAATGGCTTCTTATTAGTTGTAAAATGTGGCTCACACTTGGTTCAAGCAGTAGAAAGGGGACCACGATGATGATGCAGGGCCTGTTGAGTGGAAGGAGTTTACGACATCTTTCTTAGACAGGTTCTTTCAATTAGAGTTGAGGGAAGCTAAGGTGTAGGAGTTCATATATTTGAAGCAAGGTAATATGAGTTTGAAGGAGTACTCTCTTAGATTCACCCAGTTAGCAATGTATGCTCCAAATGTGGTAGTTTATAATAGGTCTCAAATAAGTAAGTTTGTATCTAGTATAGCTGATAGTATGGTAGATAAGTATAGGACTATAATTTTGATTAATGACATTGACTCTCTTTTGTAACTCTCTATATAGAAGTAAATTTTTGTGTCAACCCTAAATTTTAGTAGAAAATTTCTTAGTGTCTATCCTAGTAGGTGAATCTATCATAGCCAAATGGGTATATTGAAATTTCCCAATTATAGTATCTCAGAAAATCACCTCAATTGATCTTGTAGAGTTAGAGATGACTAATTTTGATGTTATTCTCTACATGGATTGGATCCACTCATGTTATGCCTCAATTGATTATAGAAATAAAGTAATTCAATTTTAGTTTACCAATGAGCCAGTCCTTGAATGGAGTGGTAGTAAATCTGTTCTTAGGGGTTATATTATTTCGTATCTTAAGGCAAGAAAAATGATATCTAAGGGGTGTGTTTACCATCTTATCTGATTTAAACACTTTAGTTTTGAAACTCCAAGTTTCGAGTACATTAAACTGGTAAGGGAATCTCCAGAAGTGTTTCTGAAGATCTTCCTAGAGTTTCTCTTGAGAGTGAAGTTGACTTTGCAATAGATCTCCTTTAAGATAACCAGCCATACTCTATTCCACCCTAGAGAATAGCTCTTGTCGAGCTTAGGGAATTGAAAAAATAGTTAAAATATCTCTTAGATAAGGAATTCATTAGGCCCACTATTTCCCCTTGGGGTGCTCCTATTTTTTTCATGCAAAAGAAAGGCAGTTCTCTCAAAATGTTCATCAATTACAAGTACTGGGTGTATTTATGCATTCTAGCGTCACTATTCTACCTTTTTTAGCCTTGTTTTGATGATGATTCATGTGATATATTAGTTGATAATAAGATAAATGTGTATCAAAGTGTTAAAGAATCTTTTTATGATGTTTAAAGTGAGTTCCAAACAAGTTTGTACTTAAAAGATTCGTTTACAGTTCTACTTGGAAAACTAGGTGTTACTAGCTTTAGCTAGGTGCTTGTCTTGTTGATTTCAATGTATTATATTGTGTTTAAAGTGTTCCTAATGATTTTAATGTGTTATTATGAGGGAGTAACTTGTTGTTAATGATAAAATTTCAATCTGAATCAGTCTACAGCTGGAGCAATAAGTAAAAGACTAATGCTAACTAGCTATGTTTAGCTCTTGTTTTGATTCATCATTATGCATGTTGTGTTGTGTTTCTCTATTAATTCCTTTGGTATGATTTTGTAGGAGGCATTTGAATCTGAGTATGATGTTATTTTGATATTAAATAAGCTTGTAATTCATGGGAAATACGCCACAATACAAGGAATCAAGAGTAGAGACAACACTTAACTGAATTTCGGAGAGCAAATTATTGTAGCTCTAGGCGATATTGAGGTGCCGCCATAATTAAAGAGGGGCTATATCCAGGGGACCGTACGTATAGTATGGATGAACCCAGGGAACCACCCCACCAACTTCCAGGCTCAACATCTGAAGCTTTTCAATGCCAAAACGGATTAGGCTTGCTTCTATACAATAAATAAATGTTGTATCACATTTTTACAAACCTTTGGACATCTTGGAGCATTGGATGCTACCACAACTTCTTTCGAGGTTTTATCATTCTTTAATTTAGTTTATTTATGGTTTGTATCATCTATCTAAGAGATTAGATGATGAATATTTCCATTAAAGGCTAAACTCCCTCTCCGGGGTTAAGGCCACGATCATGACTACTTTCTTTTTGAATTAATTTCATTTAAGTTGCTTATCATTATTAATTGTTTGTTTATTATTGTTTTAACTATTTTAAGGATTAACTGCCTTTAGGGAATAGGGAGATAGAACATAGGAATAAACAAAGTATTATTTCTATTTTTTTTTATGAAATAAGGAATTCCAATTAGCATCTAGGACAGAGATGTAATTATATGCCTTAATTGATTCAGAATTAGGATGATATCTTAATACACTTTATTGGATTATTAGATCTCCACTGAATTATGTAGTTATAATATTGGAGTTTGGTAAATGGTTAAAGGTTGGGAGACTATAATCGTGCAATTAATACTATGAATCAATGACCAAGATAAGCAATTTAATGAATGAAGTTCAATAGCACAGTAGGATTTTTTGTAATCCTTGACTTGGATTTATCCATAGATTGTCCTAAGTCATTACATTACTGCAATAGTTTAGTTTATTTTATTTTTAATTTACAATTCTAAAACTCTATTTTTTACCCTCCTTAATTGGTTAAACTAAAATTTGATAGTCGACGAATACAAGTACCTGAGAGATCGATACTTGGTCTTTCTTGAAGCCACTTTACCACTTGATCAGACCATGTATACTTGCGTGTGCGCTTGGGAGCTGTCAAGCTTTTTCCACCCTTATCGGGGACTTGTAACTAGGCAACTATCTTATTTTTAGTTTTTCTATATCGAATTGTAAATATTTTTCTATATCTTTTGATATGTCAACCTCAGATAGATGGTTTCCAAGTGATGACAATTCTATATGGTGTATGGTTTATGGAAAATATGGCAATTCTAAATATATGTGTGTTGAAACTCTGATTAAGTTAAGTTTGTGGTCTATGATAAAAGGCAATACTATATGAACGCTAACAATCAGCAGCGGTAGTTGCAATAGCCATAAGTTCAGAATTACCAGGCCCTGATACAAACGAGCACTATGGAAGAAATGCTAAAACAACTACTAGCTGATCAAGCACAGTTGTCATTAGACATAAAGAGTAATGTGGATATTTTAAAGCGTAAAAAAATTATAATAAGGAACTTGATGATGAAGGTAGGGCAAGTACAACAGGTATATAATACCAGACTTCAAGGTGAATTGTCAAGTGACAGTGAACAAAAAGTTGAATCACTTTGAGGAATCGTAAGGAGCTCAATAAAGAACCTTCAAAGACAACTAAGTTGGTAGATGAAGGTTTGACATCCCAACCTATTGAAGACAAAGTTGTTGACAATTCGAGAAAGTTTGAGTACTAGAAAACTGAAATTGTTGAAATTGTTAAGGAGATGCCACCACCACCATATGACATGTAACCATTCAATTTTCATTTTTCTTTTGAAATTGAAATTGAGAAGGTAAATAAAAGTGAGGGTTCTAATGATAGTGTAAATTTTAATGTGGGACTGGTTGGGCCTCATTCAAAGCACTTTTCTATATTATGTTTAGTTGATATCTTTTCTTGGGAATTATTTAAAATGGTTGAAAAGTGTAAAGATGAGGAATAAGAATCCTATATTTTTGATTTTACATAGAACAAGCAACATGAAAATACACCTTAACTCGAGGCTGAGGGTTTTACCATGCATCATCTATTACACAATTTCTTAATCTTTGTACCACCTCCCTATGATCGAGATAAGAAGATGGATGTGATGTTATGGTAAAATTTATAAACTCAAGGTGGAGGAAAAATTTGATTGGGTCGTGCTGCGACACTGAATCAAGCACTACTTGGGAGGCAACCAAGTTAATTAGGTATATTTCTTTTCAGTATTTTAGTTTTTATTTCACATATTTTTTGTTTTTTGTTGAGTTTCAGGATAATGGGAAGTCTGCATACAATAAACTTGAGCTAAACAGAATGGCAAAAACTGAGTGTAGGGTCCCATGGATCTTATTTATGTGTAATGATGCAACTAGCTAGGCCTAGAAGCCTCAGGGAGTATTTCTATCTCTTGTTTTTAAAAGTTTACTTCGGGGACAAAGTAGTGTTTTAAATGTTGGTGGGAAATTCTCAAATTTAATTTTTGACCAATTTAAATTTTTTTGTATGAGATATACTTGGTGGTGCTATTTTTATAACATGATGCATGTAGGTTTGTTTATAAAAGCATGTTGATTGAATGAATTGCTATTTTGAGACTCTTAGGCTCATGTTTATGACTCTTGTACTTTTTGACTTAAATTTGAATTTGTGCTATTGTTTGGTTACGAGTCTATCATGATCCTATTGAGTTGAGTATATGCTATGTAAGTGTGAGATTTTTATATATTTTTTGTTGCAAATGATGTCTAGACCTTGCTCGCTGCATGTGTGAAGCAAAATAAAGAATGTGGATTTAGGAGATGATATAGGTATTTCTTTGATAACCTTGTTTATACCTTCTATTTGTCCTACTAATTATGCATTATCCTAGTTAACCCCCATTAAGCCTTTAGCTTTATCTTTGGTAGCTTCATATGTAGCCTAATTTCCTTCTTTGATTAACCATAGTATGATCCATAAATCTCCTAAGTGCTTTTACAAAAAAGAAATAATTGAGAAAGGAGTTTGAGAATTTGAAGAAGAAAAAGGTGAAATTGATGCCCCAAGGTAATAGTTATTGGTTTTTATAATTGATGTGTGGTGATTGGGATTGATATAAATGGTGTTAGAAATATTAGCCTAATTATATAGAATGGTAAAATTGAATCTTGAAGGAATAAAAAATATATGCACCATATGTTTGTGAAAATACCTAAAAGAGATAGGGCAAAATAAAAGAATTAGGTAGAAAAAAAATTAGTGTAAATGGGTTGTTGGAGATTGGTTCTAATTGTATAATGTTATTTATTAAATCAATTCGAGAGGTAAGTCAATATTCTCAAATAGTTCCTACCCCCCCCCCCAAGCGTATATTACAACCCTGAAAAGACCTAATTAATCCTATGATTTACATTCGACTATTAGTGGAGCATTACACTAAGGGAAAGCCTATGGTTCATTCTGTGTAACTTATGAATACCTTGTAATAGTGAGTGTAATTTTATTTTTATACCCATCATGTTTTGAATTTCTTAATTGTGAGTAATTATGGATAACTCTTTTGTTATGAGGTTACATGTTTGATGAATATGGATGATTTGTTTAATGTCTTTGATCGAATGATGTGCATGATATTGCCAACTTAGTAAGACAATTCTCGAGTCTAGGATGTTTTGTAGTAGTGTTTATAAGTTTTCAATTGTATTTGTAACATGCTTAGTATAGTAACTTGCATTCCGTGTAGTTTTTGTAGTACTAGCTTGAGTATGTTGCATGTAGTAGAAGTGTCGAATCTCTAGCTCATGATACTTAGAGTGAAGAGTTGTTTGAGTACGAACAAGGCTTTAAGTGTGGGGTGGTGATGTTGGGTGTATTTATGCATTCTAGCATCACTATTCTAGCCTTTTTAGCCTTGTTTTGAGGATGATTCATATGATGTATCAGCTGATAATGAGATAAATGTGTATCAAAGTGTTAAAGCATGTGTTTATGATGTTTAAAGTGAGTTCCAAACAAGTTTGTACTTAAAAGAACATTTAGAGTTCAACTTGGAAAACTAGCATTACTTGCTTGAGCTAGGTGTTTGTCTAGTTGCTTCCAGTGGATTCTATTATGTTTAAAGTGTTCCTAATGATTTTTATGTGTTATTATAAGAGGAATAACTTGTTAACTTGTTTTTAATAAGAAAATTTCAATTTGAATAAGTCTACAACTTGAGCGATAAGTGAAAGATTAATGCTAACTAGTTATGTTTAGCTCTTGTTTGGATTCGTCATTATGGGTGTTGTGTTGTGTTTCTCTCTAAATTCCTTTAGTGTAATGATTTAGGAGACTTTTGGAGCTGATTATGATTATATATTGATGTTAAATAATCTTGGAATTCATGGGAAAGATCCCACAAGACAAGGGATCAAGAGGGGAGACTCAACACTTAACCAAATTTTGGAGAGCAAATTCTAGTAGCTCTGGGCGATATTGAGCTGCCGCCCCACTTGGAGCAGGGCCATAGCTAGGGAGCCTCCCCACCTGTAGCGGGGCTAAACCTAGGGCGCTACCCCACTTACTTCCACATTTAACATCTGAAGCTTTTAAACACCAAAATCGATTGGGCTTGCTCCTATACTATAAATACCTGTTGTATCACGTTTTTACATACTTTTGGACATATTGGAGCATTGGAGGATACAACAAATTCTTTTTAGGTTTTATCATTCTTTAATTTAGTTTTTTTATGGTTTGTATTATCTATCCAAGGGATTGGATGATGAATATTTCCATTAAAGGCTAAACTCCCTCTCTAGGGTTAAGGCCAATATCATGACTACTTTCATTTTGAATTGATTTTGTTTAAGTTTCTTATCATTATTCGTTATTTTTTATTCTTGTTTTAACTATATAAAGGATTAAATACCCTTGGAATAAATAAATTGTCAACTTTATGAACTCCGGAGAGTGAATACGGCGATAGAACATGGGAATAAACAAAGTATGGTTTGTTTTCTTTTATGAAATAAGGAATTCAAATTAGCATCTAGAACAAGGATGTACTTAGATGCCTAACTTCATTCACATGGAGGATGATAGTTTAATACACTTAATTGGATTATTTTAGCCCCACTCAATGATGTTGTTGTAATGTCCAAAAAGGTAAATGGTAAGAGGTCGGGACACTATATTCATATGATTAACGCTACGAATCAACATCCAAGATAAGTAATTTAGCAAATTAAGTTCAATAGCATAATAGGATTGTTCATATGCCTTAAGTGGGCTTATATCCATAGATTATCCTAAGTTATTACGTTACTGCAATAGTTTAGTTTATTTTTAATTTAAAATACTAAAACTCGATTTTTTTTACTATCACCAATTGGTTAAACTAGAATTGGATAGTCGGAGAACGCAAGTCCCTAAGAGATTGATACTTAGGCTTTCTTGAATCCACTTTACTACTTGATAATACTAGGTACACTTGTGTGTGTGCTTGGGTGTTGTCAATTAACATCAGTTAAACAAAGTCACCATCAAGAATAAGTATCCACTCCTCAGGATTTATGACTTGTTTTACTTACTTTAGGGTGATAATTACAACTCTAAGATAGACCTTAGATGTAGTTATCATCTTCTTAGAGTCAGAGAATGTGACATTTTGAAGATAACTTTCAGAACTTAGTATGGTCACTTCGAATTCCGAGTTATATCTTTTTGGTTAACGAATTCCCTTGTAGCTTTCATGGATTTGATGAATAGAGTCTTCATGTAGTACTTGGACATGTTTGTCACAATATTCATTGACGATATTCTTGTCTATTCCTATAGTGAGAATGATCATACAGACCATCTCATTATTGTATTGCAGGCTCTTAGAGCCCATTAGTTATTTGCCATATTCAGTACATGGAAATTTTGGCAAAGATCTATTATTTTCCTTGGCCATATTATTTCTGGTAATGGCACTAGAGTTGACCCTTAAAAGACCAAAGCAGTGAGAAATAGGCCAAGACCTATCTCTTCATTAGATATGAGTTTCTTGGGTTTGGCTAGTTATTACAAGCTATTTTTTGAAGGGTTTTCTTCTATTGCATCCCCGATGTCTCAACTGACTCAGAAGTGAGTCAAGTTTTAATGGTTAGATTCATTTTAGAAAAGTTTTTAAGAGTTTAACACTCGACTCACTTCAACACAGTATTGATTTGCCCGATGGTTCATATTGATTAGTAGTTTACTGTGATGCCTCAAGAGTTGGTCTTAGTTTTGTATTGTTGCAGAGAGGTAACTTCATTGTCTATGCATCTAGACAGCTTAAACCCTATGAGAAAAATTACCCTACCCATGATCTTAAGTTGGAAGTTGTCATTTTTTTATTTAAAATTTTGAGGCACTATCTTTATTCGGTTCATGTTGATGTGTTCACAGATCACAAAAGTTTACAGCTTATATTCTTGTAGAAATATTTGAATTTTCATCACGGAAGGTGGCTTGAGTTGTTAAATAATTACAACATGAGTATTTTGTATAATCCGGGCATGGACAATGTAGTGGAATTTTCCCTTACTACATTGTCTTTAGGTAGTGTTCCTCATGCTGAGAATGATTTGAAGAAGTTAGTCTGGGAGGTTCATCAGCTTGCTAGATTAGGTGTTCGGTTGGTTGTTTTAGCTTAGGGTAGTATATGGGTTCAGAGTTGTTTGGACTATTCATTGGTTACCGAAGTAAAAGAAAAGAAAAATAGGGATCCTAGTTTTGTTATGTTGAAGAAAGCAATCAAATATCAGAAAGTAGAGTTTTTCTCCTAAGGGGGAGATGGTGTGCTTCATTGTCCAGAAAGGTTAAGTGTTCTATGTTTTGATGGTTTGAGGAGGTGGATTTTAATTGAAGTGCATAGTGCGAGATATTCCATTCATCGAGGATCTACTAAGATTTAGTGTGACTTGCCAGAAATTTGTAAGTGGAATGGTATAAAGAAATACATGGTCGAATTAGTAGCTAAGTGTTCAAACTGCCAGCAAGTTAAAGTTGAACAGCAGAGTCCTAGTAGTACATTCCAGGAGTTCAGTATCCCAACTTAGACGTGGAAAGTGGTGAACATAGATTTTGTGACATTTTTGCCTCGTATGCGTTGTCATCATTATTCAATTTGGGTTATTATAGATAGAATGATCAAATAATCTTATTTCATACCAGTTCATACTTTATATTCAGTTGATGATTATGTCAGACTTTATATTAGAGAGTTGGTTAAGTTGCATGGAGTTCCATTGCGTATCATTTTAGATAGAGGTACTCAATTTACCTCTAACATTTAGAAGGCTTTTCAAAAGGGTCTTGGTACCCAAGTTCATCTCGGTATAGCTTTTAATCCTCACATATATGGTCAGGCAAAGAAGACCATTCAGAACTTAGAAGATATGTTGAGAGCTTGTGTTATTGATTTTAAAAGTAGTTGGGATGACCACTTTCCTTTGATTGAGTTTGACTACCATAACAACTATAACTCTAGAATTCAAATAGCTCCATTTAAGGCTCTCTATGAGAGCAGATGAAGATCTCTTATTAGTTGGATTGAGGCAAGTGAGGCTGCTTTAATAGGGCCAAATTCATTGTTTGATGAAATGGATAAAGTTCAGTTGATTAGGGCGAAGCTAAAGACAGGCCAAAACCATCAAAAAGCTTATGTAGATATGAAAAGGACAGATCTTGAGTTTGATGTTGGTGACTTAGTATATTTTTAATATCTCTCATAAGGGAGTGAATAGATTTGGCAAGAAAACGAAGCTCAGTCCCCACTATATTGGCCCTTATAGAATTTTGAGCCATTTCAGGAAGGTAGCTTATAATCTAGAGTTTCCTGCAGATTTGGATTTAGTGCGTCTAGTCTTTCATGTGTCATTGTTAAATATATGTATTGGGGATTCATCTTTTGTTTTTCCTTTAGAAAGCACAAATGTTCCGGATGGTCTTTCCTATGATGAAATCCCAGTAGGGATCCTTGATTGTCAGATTAATAGACTAAGGAACAAAGAAGTTTCCTTGGTTAAACTTCTACGGAAGAATCAGTTCATTAAGGGAGAGACTTGGGAAGTTGAAGGTGATATGCGTACAAAGTTCCCTCATCTTTTCTCCTCAAACTCAGGCTCATCTTAAGGTAACAGTTTTCCTTAGATTGAATCTTTCCATTCCCTGTTCCATGTTTTTAAGCATCATGTATCATATTTCAGACTCAGTTATGAAATCATGTTTCCAGTCATGCATGTTCAGTATGTGATCTCAATTACCTTAGTCAGTACTCTAAGTTTAACCAGTCTTATTCGAGGACGAATATTTCACAGGGGGAAATATTGTAATAGTACATACTATTCTTAGCTCAGTTCACCATCTAGTTGCATGCATAAGAGGCTTAAGGCCTGAAAATTTCACTAATTATTGGGGAGTTACTCATCTATAAGTCTTCTAAACTTGGAGGACTTTTAACTTGGTCTTCCTGACCCCAAGATGTTGGTTTTTGAGGTAATTCATGTTCATGGATGTAAGAAGCATGTCTCGAAGACGTGTTGGATTTTTCATATGGGGTTTGGGTAATGATTGAATCACAAAACCAGTGGGTTATCGTGATAAGCCCACATCATAGTGTTATTATTATTGTCATGCAGACCGCATCGCACTAAGTGTAATGAACTACCGTTATAAGACCGCATCGCGCTAAACTTGTTATGTCTAGGTACAAATTTAAATGTCAGGGGGGAAATTGGGTCTTTTCCCCCTCAACCCAATCGTTCATAACATAACTTAGGCATTAAATAGGGCATAATTTTGCCCTTCTTCTCCAATTATCCTCCCAAGAAAACCATTCCCTTTCCCCAGGAACACAAATTCAATTCCTTTATCCCCAAGAAATTAAGACTTCATGTTCCCCAAGTTTAAGAACTTTCAATAAAGCATCATGATTGGTGTTTCTTGTTCCAATTAAAAGCTTAAGGTATGTTACATGTTCATCCATGGGTCCCTTTTTCACCCATGAGACCTCTTTTAAATTAAAGAACATATTTTTCTATCATTATTGTACTTTATATTTCATAAGATAGGTTTAATTTATGTTTTGATGGTAATTTAAATGCAATTCAGTTCATGTGTGAACCCATGAAAGATTTGAATTCCTCATGCTATGTATTTCAGTTTCCTAGGTATTAGCCAAGTAAATTTCATATTCTTAAATTATTATGTTTAAAATACTCTCATGTACAAGTCCATGTTGTCCACACGTTTGATGAAATGCCTATGTTTTGAGTCGAACAAGGATTCAATACTATAGATTAAGTTTAAATATGATGTTTTAAGAATGATTTAGTGATGGTGGTTATGAATACCCGATACCTATTTGTTTTACATGATTTTCAAATTTTCAAGTATGATATAGTTAACCATGAATATTCCAATTTCCTCAATTATTATAATCAGATTGAGCATTATCAGAAATAATATTCAGTTAAACTTAGTTCAATTCAGTATAAGTGTCAGTTTAACTGTGAGTAGGATTTAGTACCTAGCTAACTTAGGGATGGGGGCTCACCCACCATTTATGATTGGGTTTTTAGTAGCATTCCCTAAATTTTAGAACTACGTACCTAGTGTAGGATTATGAGATGTCACCTGCCAGTTTAGGACTGACACTTTTCTTAAGGTCACCCACCAGTTTAGGATTGACTTCCTAGTCCTTCAGGACATCAGATTAGAGAGTTCACATAGCCAGTGTTAGTACCCATGGCATGGTACTGACGCCCTTCCAACTAGGGGTACATGTTAGACCCTAATTAGCTCAGATTGGGGCATGCTAGTTACATGATACCTCCCACTATCTCAGTACAGTATTAAATATATATTTTCGGTTCAGGTTTCCTTCACCAAAGTATACAAACTTACAGTATTCAGTTATACAAATTTCAGCCTTTTAGTTTACAAATGTTTTAAGAAATATGTATATGCTTGGTCTTGTTTTCTCAGATGTTATAACTTTCATGTCTTCATTCTCAGTTATTTCATTCTATGCAGTTATTCCTTGTCTCATAGGCATAATACCACATGCATTTCAGCCAGACCTCATCTCATATTCCAGTATATTCAAAGTACTGAATGCATACTCTTCTTTATACTATGATGTATTATGTCATTGGTTTAAATGTTAAGTTTCTTGATCGCTCTTAGACAGTTCAGCGTACCCAGCAGCAATAGTGTTGAGTACTCATTAATCGAGGGGAGAATTGATTATTTAAATTATTTTAGTAGTTTAGTATTTTCATTCAGTCGGAGTATTTTGGGGGATTGTCCCAACAACTCTTTAGTCAGTTAGTTAGAGGATTTTTAGACAATCAGACAATTAGACAGTCGTTAGGTAGTTTTTTTGCTTTGCAGTATTTTTAGTATTATAAGTTGTTTTAAGTAGATAGATTTTTAGTATTTCGTCAGACGTTTCAAACTTATGGTTGAAACAAATTTCTAGTACGTAGACTAGCATTACATTTAACAGGTTATCTTCCATACACGTGTACTATTGTTACTTTATTCAGTACTCACAGTAGGTACCAACTAATGGGTTAGCTTGTGTTCACTTGTGATAGTAAGCACCTTTGTTGCGACTAGGGGGTAGCCTTGGGTTGTGACATTTTAACATGATAAGAAATAAGAGCTGACCCCAATGAGCTAACCAACCGACAATGGGGTACTAAGATGATGATCCTCCTGACAATAATAACATACCTTAAGGGCCCACACTGGAAAGGACACATTCTAACTCTATTTGACCAATTAACTCACATTTGGGGCACTCTCTAAACCAATGAAAAATCTCACCCCAACCACTAGAAGCTCCTGAAATACTCTAAGGTGTGTCCCCTGCTAGTCTAAAATGGCCATTACGG
Organism: Capsicum annuum; assembly: GCF_002878395.1. Taxonomy (NCBI): domain Eukaryota; kingdom Viridiplantae; phylum Streptophyta; class Magnoliopsida; order Solanales; family Solanaceae; genus Capsicum; species Capsicum annuum. The sequence continues at coordinate 133,473,363 of NC_061113.1, read as the reverse complement.
CTTATAGACTAATAAAAAATACTTCACAAGTTCTGATGAGAGCTCTGATTTTTGTGCTTACCTCGACCTATCTGAGAGCCACCCATAGTCGGTGATGCTACCTGTGTAGAACTAATAGGCTACAAGTAAAAAGTTGACTTCTACTTAGAGGATACTTATTCTGAAAAGAAATACCAATAAAACTATACTATTGACATCGTCTATTACCGCAACCTGCATAAGTCTCAATACATTCTGTCCCTATGGCCTTTGAGTAGTCAACAGCCTAAGAGAAAGAAGAACCAACTTTTATCAGATGCTCCAATGCCCTAGTTTAGTGTGAAGGCTAACCAATAATAAATCCATACACCATCTCATGCTATAACTGATATTGCACAGGAAAATGTCTAGCCTCCTTAAGAAACACAATCCCATATTATAAAATTGACAAGGAACCCTGTTGAACACCAATGAATCCAACTTTCACATGAGAACTAATCAATGAAACAAACCCCATCTGGCTATGGAGTATCTATATAAAAGATTTGAATCCCTAATACTAAATCTCAAAAGACTGAAGCAGTCATAAACACTACCAGGGTATGGAATAGCCGTACAGACTTTGGCTTACACTGATGATCTTTGATATTAACCTCTAATTCCATAATCCAATATATTTTTGAAGCTTTGGAAATATGTGATGAAGTCCTATCCATATCTATCGATAACCTTACATCATCCATCTGGAAGGAATAATGTGAAAGAATATAGCTGAGGCTCGTAGAAATATAGACACATGAATAGGATTCAAGAATATAATTTCCTAAAAATTCCCTATAGCCTTTAAAATATTGGTTATTGATGTCTCCGTAGCATTCCATAGGAATCTACTAAACACTTAGCTCTTGAACCAGCACATCAGTAAACCTATGCTTTGATACCAATTTATCACGACCCAATTCTTAGGTCATGATGGCACCTACCAATGGGTAGGCCATCCTATAGTGTGAAACCACTAGCAACAGACTACTTGGAAGAATGAATAAATATAGCTGAATAATAAAAATAAAAGACGAATATTCATAAGACAGTTTAATAATTAGGTAGAATCAAGAAGGATCTTTTAATATAACAAGAATACAAAATGAAATACTAAATTAATATACTGATATAACCCATATCTAAATACCACAGAGAGACTAGTTTAGTCCATAAGAGGGAGAATAGTAATACTCAGTACACCAGGATCTCATAGTAAATCTCTGATCGATAATTATTCCACATGATGCACACAACAATGATGAGAACGCATACTATGATCTAAAGGATGCAGAAGGATAGTATGAGTGCCAATACATAGTACTCTATAGGCAACTACAGGATTAGCTCAAAATATAAAGAAAATATTAAAAAATGCAATTAGGAATGTAAACTACAACCCAAGTAGCAAGGAATCTAATATATCAAACTACAGAAGTAGTAATGATGAACTATTTGTCCTATCCGTACTCATGGACCTAAATATTATATCATATATTACTAGTTAATACACTAATAAAGGGTTGAATAAGGGTACATAACAATATACAAGGTTAAGATTACATATACGATATGAGGAAACAGTGGAAGAAAGGGATATATGGTTTTATCTTGACTAGATATATGTATATACATATTGGTGTACAAGACTAACTCGAGGGTGTGACCTAAGATAGTAAATCTAGCATCTCCAAGAACCTTAATTAAGTAGGAAACTATGATTACCACAAATAGGGGCCCTAATCCAAATGTCTAAAATGATATAATTATCTATAATAAAATAACCATAGGAGAATAAAATTAGAATCATAACTCATACCTCAGTACCAGTCCATAATTAGTCTAGCATGAACTAATCATAGCAATAATAATACCATAACCATATATTAAAGAAAAATAATACCTAAACTAGGCCCCATAACCCAAAAGGTCAAATCATCACACAATACAAAATGAGGATCACTATGAACCTATACCTATGTAATCTTTCATAAGGTTGATAGATATATGATACAATCCAAATAGACTCTAAGTTGCTAGAGAGGATGCTTATGCGTCAACTGACACTTGATGAATTCTTGAAGGCTATAACAAGGAATCCAGTGGATTATTATGATAATCAAGGAGGCTCAAGGAATGTCAGAGAGGTAAAGGTAAAATGGGGCTAGAAAGCCCCTGAAAGAGAAAATATGCCCCATCAGTTTTTGAGGTATGCCCAATCAACTCTAGATCTGCTAGAACGGGTCAAATTATCAAACTAAACCCTTGAGGTACACCCCATATTCTCTATAAATTCTCAAGCATGTGCTTAATGGCCTTTTATGCTTAATATTTCCTAAATGAGTCACTTTTGGACCCATATGATGTAATAACTTAGCCTAGAATATAAATAGGACTTCTCTTTCATTTAGTAGGTAATATTTGAAGAAATATAAAGGTATATTCTATTAACATTTTGAGGCAATATTGGATTAGCTTGTGGAAAGTGTGGAATCGTTTGTGTTTATTTATCATTTAGAAATATGGGTTACCTGGAAATCCAATTCACTTGACGTCTAAGTAGGTGTTAGGTTGTTTTTTTTACATTGAGTAGAGGGTTAAGGGCTTGATACACCCTTAGTTTTCTATTCATTCATCCATTGCGTGTATCCATTACTTGCTTTCTATTTATCTTTATCTTTAGTATTCATATCGTATTTTAGTTTTCTATTCCATAATTCTTTAGCATAACATTTGGTATAGAATTCGAGCTTGATTTGATCCCTACAAAGTCAATCTTGGGTTCTTTATTTTTAAAATTCACAAAAAAAGAAGGGTCAAATAAAAAATCCCAATAAAAGTCAATATTCACGTTTTTAGCCCCAGGTCAAAAATTAAGTTTTTGATTCTCTATTTTTCTTATGTTTCTAGAGTTATAATAGTGTTCTCTAACACTATACAAGTCTATAAAAAAAATTTGAGTCACATCGGAGCTAATTCTAGTTTCTATCCTTGTTGGAAGCTTAGGTTGAAAAAGTTTGATGTGAATTTAAAAATCTCTAAAATTTGTAAAGAATTTGAGATAAATGATATTTAGAATTAGTTTAGAAGGTTTAAAAGTGGGTGCATTAAATTTTCAACTCAATTTGAGCTCCAGAGAAAAAGTAAGTGTTCTTGGTGTTCTTGAAGACATTCAAATCTTCAAGTTGAATCTTCAACAAAATTTGTTATTTGATAAAAAAAGGAAGAAAAAAAATTGGTGAAGAATTTTTTGTCCTAAATCATCCAAGAATATTCCAAGGTTAGGATAAAAGATAGGACCATTTAAAAGTACAAATGCTGGTGGAAGCTATTTTCGAAGCCAATTTGCTTTGAAAAAGCCTTGAAGGTGCGCCCAAGGTGATGCAATATCTTAAAAGTGTACTTGGACCTCTAAGATGCATTCAAAATGCCTTGGAAATGCACCACAATTCCTAGAGTAGGCTGTCCAACGTAGATCACCACCTCCCAATGCAAATCACGGCCTAAAGTCAAATTTCAAGCCTCCAAACTCAATTCAACACTTCATTTACTAATTTTACTCATGGTTTGATTCTTTTTTATTTTTCAATTTATTGACTCCTAATCTATTATATTGATTCTTAAACTACTCATCAACAAGAAATTCATCTACTACTTCAATTGATTAGTTTTTGATTCCTTTTCATTCATCGTCTAATTTCTTTAAAGATTTTCTCTTTTTCTCAATGCGTTGTTAGGTCTTGATTAAAGTCCTTACACAATTCTTACTTGAGTCTTTCAAATAAGAAACAATTCTGACCTCAAGCAACAATTTCTACCAAGCATTCTCATTAGAGTATAAATGACTTATCAACCCTTGTGACCCCAATTGTGAGATATACTAAAGGTGTTAACTTTGAGACATATGTGGTGGATTTCATAACTGTAAATTATTTGTTGTTTATTATTTTTTTGTAGAATTTATTTTGTTAAGTACAATTTCTTCGGAAGGAGAATCTTGGCAACCCATGGATAACCACTCAACAAGTGCTATTTTAGCAGCCCTTGAAATTAGCAACCATAAAATTGATTCCATAGATACTAATATAAATTCACTTGGTGGGAGGATGTATAGCATGATAGATCATCTAAATTTCCTAATTCCGCCCTTCCCCATAAACCAAAATTTCAAGCTTCTTTGTCCGGCATTCTCAAAATAACCAAGGTAAACCTAATCAAGTTGAGAATGAAGGGAAAGAGGATTCTAAGAATGGAGAGAAGAACTTAGCTTAAGAATGAGAGTTGTGTGATCCAAGGGTTGAATATAATGAGGTATACATGGAATACTTAATTATGTATCTTTTCAAGCCTAATCCTTTAATACATGCTAACCATGGAACTAGCATTTTACCTAGTACTGTTACTTCTCTCTTACAGTTTGATGTGCTAATACATCCAAAGTAGGACTCAAAAAAAACCTCTTATGAGCATAAGTTTGAAGGCCTAGATGAGTCTTTATTCAAGGACTACAAGGATGATAAATACTTGACTTAAAGGAGGAACCTAGCCAAGGTCCTATGGGTCGATGGATATTTTATCAAAAGAAGTAAAATATCTAACCCCAATGATCGTAGGATGGAGTTACCTACCAAAGAAATTCCTACAATAAGGAAAAAAGAGTAAGCCTATTGGTCTAAGTTAATGCATGGAAGGAAGGTCCTTTTAAAGAACCTATGGAGGACAAGAGAAAAAATTCATGGCATTGCTTTCAAGGTACGTACCAACCCCTCCCATTCCTAGTGATCCTTGGAGACATGATGATATTTTTCTTATATTTAACAGACCCTTGAAATTTATTGAAATCATGTAACACAATAAGAGTATTAGTATCTTCACAATTCCTTTATGATGTTTGTCTTTGGTGCTTGAATTGTGCGGGACTTACAATCTTAATGCCCAATCTATTTGTTGACTTTAGAAAAGTCCTTGGTAGGTAATTGATGTATAACTTTTGTTTCCTAACCCCTGTCATACTTCTGTTGTTAGACAAGCTGAAGTAATACGAAGGACACTTGGGAACATTCTAAGTGCCATGAAAAGAAGTCTCCCAACATCTTGGGTATACCCTTTTGCTTGGAGTGAATTTGTTTCTCAAAGATTGTCTAATTCCTCTTATAGCATGATTCCATTTGTGAATGCACTTATTGAGGGAAGTTGGTTCAAGTAAAAAGATATAATGTGCTTCAAATATCTAGTTTCATCATGTTATAAACTCATGTTTGAGGGTAATTTTGATAAGAATGATGTCCTTAAATCTTTTCTTTTCAATCTTTTTGCTTATGATAATGACCATGTTAGTGTTAAAAATGCATTTTGTGTGAACATGGGTTATCTTGGAAGGAAGGGTAATGTGCATCCTAATTAATTAAATTATTCCTTGGTTCTTCCAACATCTAGTGACTTGGTTATTAAATTTATTGAGTACCTTGATACTTTTAAGTATGGAAACACCTTGGATGAGACTCAACTTATTCATACCTTTCCTTACTACATCTTTACATTTGGTGTCATCTACGTTGATGTTGGATTTAGTTTAGATAGAGATGTGATTTGTTTGATTTGGTCTTATGGTGAAATAATGGAACACTTGTATTTTATGATCTTGATTGTTTCCTTGTGTCATAAGTCTTCTTATAGCCAACACGTCTGTATAATGCATGATGATTTCATTATATTGATAACAAAGAATTGTTGGTTGTATTGCAAATATGTACCTCCTTGGAATGGACATTTTGATTTTAACTTTTGTGATAACCCTCGTTCCACGAGGAAATATTGGTTGTGTTTTCTTTTCTTGTGCTTAAAATTTATAGATACTAGGATGAATCATCTTCAAGAAGGAGAGGATGATATAATCCAAATGGCCTCTAGGGTTGCTAGAGAGAATGATTACGGGTCAAGTGACTACTTATGACTTCTTGATAGCTATCAAAAGAAGTCAATTGGATGATTATTATGATCAAGGAAGCTTAAGGGATGTTAGAGAGGCCGAGGAAAGAAAACATGGGGCTAGAAAGTTCCCGAAAGAGGACATGCACCCTATTCGCTTTGGAGGTGTGACCAACCCACTCTAGATCAACTAGAAAGAGTTAAAACAGCCCACTCTACCCTTGGGGTTCGTCACATAAGCTATACAAATGTTCAAGAATTTGCTTAATTGGATTTTATGTTTAGTATTTCCTAAATGGGTCACTTTTGGGCCCATATGATGTAATAACTTTTCCTAGACTATAAATAGGACTTCCCTTTCATTTAGTAGGTAGTTTTTGAATAATTCTTAATGTACACTTTACTGAGAGTGTGAGTCAAGATTGGATTAGCTTGTGGAAAGAGTGGAATCTCTTGTGTTGATTTACTGTTTAGATATACCCTTAGTTTTCTATAAAATCATCCAATGTGTCTATCTATTTCTTTCTTTCTATCTATCTGTATCTTTCTTATTCGCATCGTAGTTGAATTTTCTATTCTGTACATTATTCGTGTATCAATACATGAACCAAACAACATATTGGTGATATGTAATGTGCATGCACAAATGAATGCAAGTAAATCCATAATTCCATAACCGATCTAAGTACCATAACTTAACTTTATGTATTCAACTCTTATACCTCAATAATTGTCAAAAGCATGACCTGCAATGACCTCTCTCCTCTAACACAATGGCTCACGGACGAAGGGGCTCGTAGGGGTTCAGGATTACCTATAAACATTACCTGGCCTCGATCCAGAATTTCGAATCATCATCATCATATTATCATTATCTATCTACTCTATCCAATACCAGAGAAATGTATATATATAATTAATGCACAGTCTTAAACTAGGGATAAAATATTGTAAGTCTATAAATCCATCGCTCGGTGTAAACTTTGAGACTAAATCATCATAAAAGTGTACTTTTATGATTAAATTGTTTAAATGAGTAAAATTTTCCATGGTTAAATTGTGTGAATGAGAAAAATTTGCCATTTGAAAGAACTATTTCCTATGGTTTGTAGGTTTTATAGGTAATTGGAAGAAGCAAAGTGAAGTAACCTATAAAAAGAGTAAAAAGGGCAAAGTTAATGCAAAAGATGGACATTCCAGAGCAGGGATCGACCCTCAATTACCGTGATCATGGTATGAGGGTCGCGATCATGATCAGCCAAGACTCAGTTAAAGCTTGGCGATCAATATAGGCTAACTACGATTGCAGAAGTCACTACACGATCAACTAACGGCAATCACGATGGCGCAGAAATCTTCCAAGGGCAGATTACTAAATTCACACAGCTGGTTCAAATTCTCTAAAAGGCAAAAACCTTACACACTTGCGACTTTTTTTTTTCAACTAGAATTATAGTTTTATTATGGTGAAACCCTTCTAAATAGGGAAAGAATAATTATTTTTGACCTTCCAAGTGATTTTTTTGTTACAATTTAGAATTGGATTTTATATTATTCTTGCATTGCATCAACGAAAGAATTGAATGCCAACTTGGGTATAGTTATTTTCTTAATTTTCATGAGTATCTAAATAGTATTCTTGGGGTTATGTTTAAATAGGGTACCAATATGTACGAGTAGTAATTGCTAGTTTCGATCCTTATTTAATGATATTGGGTTTCACTAATACTTGATTGCTATGTATGATGGTTTGGGTAAAAGCCCTGATTTGAAAGATCTCGTACTATCCTTGAAAGAGGTATGTGTGTGATGAGTAATAGTGAATAATAAAGTAGATTTTAGCTTACTCCTTAAAATTGTCTTAGAAATAAGGATGGTTTGTGGGATTGCTAGGTATTAGGCATCATCCTAGAAATAGGGATGATAAATTGAGGTTTTGGGTTGATTGTTTTAACACACCCATGAGGTATGTGAATGAATCCAAGGGTGAAATTTTGGTGCTTTTGTTGAAAGACTAATTCCAAAACCTTAAACATAGCCTACCTATATATTCATTAACAAGAATTAGTTTTTCATTCTCATGAACATATACACTAATTGCCCCTAGGAAATCATAGACCCAAGACACTTATCTCATTGGAATTTAATCCACATTTGTTGCTCTTATTTAGTATCACAAGTTAATTTTGTTCAAACAACTTTCAAATCCCCCCCTCCAAATTAAATTATGTTTAGCTTTATGTATACATTGTGGGTCAATGCTTAGTGACAATCAACATCCATAGGAATGGATGACTAAATCTAGACCTTTTGTGAATTTGACCCCAACCTATGTTGGGTTATTATATTCAAAACTGTTGTATTGCCCTAAAATAATGGAGTAAGTTGAGTGTGATCATCTATCTCGACCAAAGTAATAGTAAAGGTAAAATTGTGGACTTGAATCTATCTTTGTCAAATTTCTAACACATCTTTTTTAGTGTCAAAAGCTAATAAATCATCCATTAAGGTAGTAAAATTCTTGTTATTAAATAATCTATTTTAAAAGAGAAAAGTGGGACTAAATCCCTTCTTAGGAAAAAAGTTGTAAAACCATGCTTTTGCTTGGAATCGTACCATTAAGTCAGCGGGAATGTACCATAACTATGCATTCCACCACTAGTATCCGGACAATTTAATTCTAAATATCGAAATGTTCATAGACTACAACTATATCCTTCACAAGGACAACTCACACATTGGAGTCCAACGAATATTGAAATCACGCCCTTAGTCCCAATACTACATACTCAACATAACATAATACCATAATCCAAAAAACCTTGATAACCCATTGAGTCAAGTAGTAAACCTTATACTAAATAGTCCTTAGGCTTAACTAGGTCTAACATGATAGAAACCTAGGTTTCATGACCCAAACCAAGGCCTTGTCATGATAGATAGAGATCACCCCCTACACCTAACCAACCAAACACAATAGGCCCTAATGTCGGATGAATTTCAAACATATAACAAGATAACCTGCAACAAGCTTAAAGAAAATAAAAACATCTCTATAACAGATGACCGATGACCATCCAACAAACTGACCAGCAATACAAACAAAGTCTTCTAAATAAAGAAAAAAAACCAGTCTTGGTCGTGACTTATCCCCGACTGTGACTGATGATAATAGGAATAAAAGTGATAATGTTAATTCTAATGAAAATATTTAACAATTTAAATCTAAGAATAAAAGTTGGTGAAATGCCTAAGCATTTTAGGAAATGGAAGATCACCACTTCACCAAAATGCAACGAACCGAGCCGACCGACCTAACTTTGTGCAGGAAAAGGTAGAAGAAGATCTAATACCTACATCGCATGAGGATAGAGCATCCAAAGATAGTTAGTAGGGTTAACAAGAGCATGTAACTCTTGGTTAAGGATAACATAATTCCATGATCTATAGTTCAAAATCATTAAAAACTAATGTACATAATTAAATTATATACATATAGATATATCACATGCTGGGATAGAGAACAAGGATTTACATGCATTTTAAAACTTTAGCTTGGATTGTGTAGCTCAACTATCATAACATGTATCCACGGGATATATAGGCCCCAGGTTTCACCCCCTAGTTAGGCGTCAGTGCTTGTAGCCCAACAAACAAAAGAATAATCTCGTATAATGTATGGGGAACTCTAACCTCCCAATCATATACAAAGATAACTTAAGCACCCGATAATGTAATAATGTGCACGGGACTTGAACCTCCCTAATAATGTAATTATAATAAGAGGGACCCAAACCCCCTGGTAACTTTGACCCTTGCATCAGCAAATATGGTTTCCAGTATCAGTCAATCAGAACTCCACTTTCACGACTCAGCTACACAACCCCTCATTGAAGCCCAATTAAAAACATTCATCATACATTCCTTTCATTGAACATTCAGACTTACATTGGTGGTATCGTCATATGAACTACACTTACAAGGTAACAACAACATGCTAAAACAATTACATTACTTGGGTAAATTCACAACCCCTTAGTTCAATTTTACAAATTCTCATATTTCTCATAATTAAAAAATAATTTTACAATATGGGTTTGGGGTCATAACCACTTTAAAAGTCAAGTTATGGGAAATCACAATTCTCTCGTTCATTCACCTTACCCATGCACCCACAATTCAAAACCATAATTAAAGAATGATTAATTACATGTAAACTATGAGAAACATTGTTCAATCAATAAGCAATTAAAACCCTCAACCCTTGTTTCCAAACAAACATAAAGATCTCATTAACAATACTTTAAAACTTATGCTTTTAACAAATTAAATATTAGGGAAGAATAACATACTTGAAACAACAAGTTTCATGGAAGAAATTCAACCCTTAGGACCTTGGATAACCTACTTCTTGGGAACTCTAAGTATGGCTAGTTGAGAGAATTGGAAAAAGCTTTAGACTGAAGTTATGTTAAGTTATGGTTCAGAATAGAGTGCCAAGTAATATTATAAGTCATAGGTTGTTTATGGGATAAAAGGGAAATGTCTAAAATACCCTCATTTAAAAGTTGAAAAAATAACACGTTTATCACTACAGGTGCCTTACGATTCATAGGGTTACCATACATCATGGACCATCCATTCATAGCCAAGCCAGAACACCCTTGGTCTCTTCATTGTGAACCTTACAACTCGCACCCTACGTCTCATAATGAGACACTACGAATCGTATGACCAAGTTACAGTTTCAATAATTTCATTAGGGGTACTATATTGGACACACTATGAAACACCCTCCATACGACTCATTAGGAGTCTATACGATTTGTTTAGTATAGTCATTATCAAGGAAGTAACTTAGGAAAATCCTTTTGCGCTTATTATGATTGGGTATTATAACCCTCAAAGGCACACTACCACTCGTCATGTGAGTCATAGTCAGGACAGTGAGGATAAAATTGTAGAAATTTTCAATCACGAAAAACTCGAGGCATTACACTATGGTAACTAGATATTATAAATATAACACACATTTCATCTTAATGGTCGGTTCATCTTCCCCCGAACTCATACATGAGGCTATGTCATGGTGTTTTTCACCTTATCACATTCTAACATCTCGAGTTAATTACAATATATATAATACACTATCACATAAAAAAAGTAGCTAGAATCCTGCCTCGATAATATAAGGCAAGTCCTTGAATTAACCATAAATCATCTGTCTTTTCTCCATAATCTTGAAATGGTGCCATGCTATCAAACTAGTAATCTACAAGATATATGGCATTAAACGAGATCCATATTGCTATATCAATGGTCTAAATAGAATTTAGTTCAACAATGCGCACACAGGGCCTGCAATCAATATCAAAAATTGAATCTGTCATGAGATCCCTTGAAGAACAAGGAATATATGATTAAAATTTGACCATAATGGTTCAAGATATCGGGGTCCAATTAAGCCCCAAAACTCTAGGAATTTTAAGGATTAATTTTAAAAAATTTACCATAAAATAAGATGAAAATTGACCTAAAAATTAATGGGCAATGATTAAGGAGTGCTTGGATAGCTTACCTTATCTTAGATTGATGATTCCCCATTTTTTCCTTTCTTCTTATTCTTAAAAGGATATTAAAATGGTGAATGAATTGATGGGAAATTGGGTGATGATGAGAATTTAGAAATTTGTAGGTGCCACACAAGCAGCTCCTCGATCGCTAAAGCGGTTTGGCATGGGGTGTAAGTATCACATTACAAATAACTAGACCTCTTAAGTAGACATTGTTCAAGTAAGAGATCCTAGGACAAATGGCTAAGGCCAATAAAAGGACAAATGTCTCTTAGGATTCATTTGCAACCCTGTTCACTCAAACAAACTTTGCTACCTATCAAATTCGATATTTCGAACTCACTAGAACCATCAAAACTTTTATTTGAGATTTTTTGGACAAAATAAGGGGCCAAACCTATAATTCTCTTTTTTATATAATACGCCTTGTAGCCCAAAATGAGTTTGGAATCCTCGTGACCTGAACCAAGGGTCCTCCTAGGAAAAACTCAATATTCCAAAGCTGATGGTGTTGTCTTAATTCTTATCCAAGGTCATCTAAATGGAATTTTAGTCTAAGACCAATTCCTTAACAACAAAAGCTTCAAAATAGGAAAATGAGCACAAAAACCAGATAAACTATATGATAATCTAAGTAATAGTTTTGGTAAGTCATAAATCACTTGTAGCCGTGGTGCAGAGTCTTAAAATGTGGGCATTGTGCATAAATTGAGGAAATGGCCTAGAGGGTCATTTTAGAGTAGTATCAATACACCATATGTACTGATAAGCTTCATTAAGCAACATGGATTAGTTTAATCAATAATATATTGGAATTAATAAATTCTTCTCAACAATCTTATATAACATTTGTAATTTTGACACTTAATGATCTCAGAAGTTTTAAGCACCTTTCTTAATTTTCTTAACCCAATTCGTTTCACTTTGTGTTCTATATCCATTTGCATAGGTTTCACTAACCATTAAACCAATCACCAACAAAATTCCTCATAGGATATGAGGCTAGCTAACAACTTGACTAACCAAACAACTACCTCCATAACACAAGGAATATAGTAACCATAATACCAATAGTATTCCATAACTCAATAAGGCTAGTATATATGTATCGTACAACAAACAAGTAGCTTAATCTATAAAGTAGTTACTTTGATGAAGCAAAACAATTATTTTATTCAAACCACCAAATAAGGTTACAACCAATCACCAATTTACAGTCTCAATAATCCCATCATATACAATCAGATAACTTTTTGTATGTCATAAATAAGTTATATTAAATTAAAGGAAACTCTATAATTATTGCAGTCACCTCTCACTATGATTCAATATCCATATCTAAATCATGAATACTTAATCTCTGTATCTCATAAACTCATAGTACCCACTATTCTCTGAAACACAATTTCATATGAACATATATCCTAAAGGTTCTTATTTTTTACCAATAATAAAGTACTACAAAGGACATTGAACGGTGCATGTACCATGCTATTTGGCTCCCAATCCATTATAATAATGTCAATATCAATATTTGTGCTAATAAGGTACCTAATCTATTAATCAATATCATCTAACAGTAATATTTTAACAGTCTTAGGCTATAACATAGCACACCCAATTTACTAACATGCCCCAAAATCGATCCATGTTATATGGGACTCTCAGGCCCAACATGGATCAGAGATCGCCATATTATCCTAACCTAATCATCACACCTATCCACAAGGGTCGAATAAACTCTGACTATATACAAAGGTAGTATAAAAACAAGACTAATAGTCACACTTAGACTATAACAAAAATTTCATTAATGACAACCTTCAAACCAATATACCTTAGTCCGCAGTCATCCACAATGACTATTTAAATCCAATGTTTATATAACTATATGTCAGGATATTTCCTCGACAATAGCCAAAACCAATACAAGAAAAATATATATCATAAGTTAAGGACTATAAAATGCATGACTTATGGAGTATGGAAGCTCACCACTTCAATGTCAATCACACAAACCTCTCAAATACCTATCACTGCACAGGAAGAGAAAAAGATTCTCTGGCCTCTATGTCATGTTGGGACATAACTTTCAAAGATGGTTAGCTATTGGATCATTAGAATATAACTCAACGATAAGGAAAAATAGTATTAACATTTAAGTCCAACTTATTTCATCATGTTCAACCACATTTACATACATAATCATTCATATAGATATATATACATATACCATGTTCATAATGTGCAACAAGTAAACAAGACTTAGCAACATTCTAAATTTACTAATTCACAGGTTATGTGGTGGAGGACTTCAACCGTCCAAACTTATAGATTCAAACAATCTTACAACCCGACAAGACCCCGGGCCTTGTCGTAATAGGCATCCCACGTCCAACTAGGATCAGGGAGTGCCCCTTGTTACCTAACCCATCCACCTTTATCTAGACTTTGATGGGCTAAATTTGAAATATATAACAAAATAGCGTAAATGATCCCATCAAGACTATGGGATAGGGTCACATCCATGACCGACCTAATCACGTCCAATCATATCACACCAACCACCAAACACACCAAACCAAACTATAGGCCATAAACTAGGCCATAACCATAAAGGATACAAAAATATAATATAATAATCAATCCTAAATTGTAATATAATGGAACAATGAGGAATCATGTGATGTGGTGTCAGCCCACCAACTTATTCCAATGCCAAGGTCGACACCAATACTGATCCCGCCCATACAAATGCCCAGAAGTACCATAAAGCCTCTATCAAAAAGAATAAATAAATTCAGTTAACATATGCCCCCAACCATGGCCAAAACAAATATCTCAAATAAAGTAAAAGTGTCTAAAGAAATCCATACCATAAAATGATGCCTTCAGAAAGAATGGAAGCTCACCACTTCAGTTTAAATACTAAGACTAAATCCATATGATAAATAGGATGGCCAATTCTTGCATAGCATCATTATATAGCCGCCAATAGATGGGGTAAGCAAATGAAAGCTAGGATAAATCTCAGGATATGGATAAAATAATGCTAGTTATAAAACATAAGAATAAACTAATGCCAGTTATAAAACCAAGTAAAACTATCCTTTATGCATAAAACATTACATATATAAGTGTCTGGAAAGGCAAACGAGTTTAGAATGCATAGAAAATCTTTACCTGGGCTGTGTAGCTTGGCCATCCTAAAACACCCACGGGCGATATGGGTTTAGCTCCCCCTATTGCAAGGGCCCCAGTACGTGTAGCCATAAGATTAGAGAAGTATCCCATAAGATGACTAGTATATCCCCTAATAGTCTGTCATTATACACACGGTCCACTAAGATAAATCCTTATATCGACAAAAATAAGTTTCCAGTTTTGGTCCCCCCGGGATGGCCACCGTCCATGGCTTTGCTACATACCCTCATATTAATGCCCAATTAAAATCAGTTCCAAATAATGAACCAAATCCATTAGCCATTTTGTTAACCAAGACCTATATTAGTTGTATCGTCATACCACCCCATACTTGCAAATAATATCCATAGCCAAACTATTTAGGTTAAGGGGACTTTCAAGTGCCTTTTCATATATCGTATTAAACCACATGGGAGGCATCCATGTTCTTCACAAGAGTAACTATCTAGCCTACAACCCTTTTCAAACTATTTAAAATAATGCATAATTCATTTATCAAGTTTAAAACAGGCACGAGTTCCATTAGAAGAAGTCAATAAAATGAACTTATCTTTATAACTATTTTATCAATCACCTTGGGGGCATAATATAATCAAAACCAATTTTAAATACCATTAAACCATTACCATGCAATCCAATGTCCAAAACCACTATTAATGCAAACAAAAGCACTATTAAAACCAGGGAACAATAACCAAGCATTTAATATGAAAACCCCCAGATAATAGTTGAAAGCCATAATCATGAAATACTAAAACCATGAAATCAAAATATAAACCATTCCTTTAGTTGAAATTATAATGAGGGAAGAGAATTACGCCTTTTACCAAGGAATTGACGGAATGAAATGACAAAAGCAAGCCCCAAAGAAATCCTCAAGATAAAACCCTAGCCTTCTTGCACCAAAAGCTCTTCGGAGAATTATGGTGTGTTTTAGAATAGTTTCTAAGTGTTAATGAATAGAAAAATAGGGTAAATAATCTCCTAAATGTATTAGAAGTTATGGGTCCTAATTAGGGTAAGCTGGAAAGTGTCTAAAATACCCTTACTAAAGTCGCTAAAAGATCTCGTCACAAGATTATGACTGACCCATACAAGTCATACCCTCCCACTACGATTGGGACCCACTACTCGTATCCAAGCCTCAACCTTGGATAAGGCACTATCTAGTATACGAATCATCTAACCAAGATAAAACCATAATAAATGATCTGTACCCATGACCCATATCCCTTGCAAAATGAAATACTAGGAGAATTAAACATCCTCCACTATACAAGTCCCTGATATAACTCATACCTAGCCCTATGAATCATACACCTAAGTCGTACCCATTCCAATGACTAAAACCATCCAACCAACTAACACTGTTCAGCATACGACAAGACCATACTACTCATACCCTAATATACGGCTCATACCCATGAATAGTATTAGGTCTGGAGAATGGAATTCAAGGAAATTTTCTATAGGTCAAAACCCAGGATGTTTCACACTCCCCTACTAGGAACATTCATCACTGAATGAAGGAAAAGGTAGGGGCAACAATACACAGAGTCATTTGTTGTATCAGCCATCCTTTTATAAAAGTTTGAAAACAAAGAGGCAAAGATGCTAATCTTTTCTTTAGTAAACTCAGAAAATAAAAATGTGTTGAATAACACATACCTTCCGCATGAATCCTAGGAGCAGAAAACAAATGCAAATACATGAACTTCATGTCTTCTTCCGCCTCTGAAGTAGCTTCTTACACCTTATTGTTCCACCATAGAACTATAACCGAAGCTACATCCTTGGTCGGTAACCAACAAACTTGCCTACGTAATATCTTAACCGAGACTACTTCATAACATAAAGAATCTTAAATACCTAATCGTCCAAAGGAAAATCCAAAGAAGGATCACCAATAGTTCCTCCATACGGAAACATGACAGACCGGATGAACAAAACTTAATCTTGATTGAAACTCTAATTCATAAGCAACATTACCAACTCTTCACAAAATTACATAAGGACTAACAAATTAGGGACTGAGTTTCCCCTTCTTGTTAAATTGCACCTACCTACATGGGATACACATTGAGGAATGCCATATTCCTGACCTCAAAATCCACGTTTCTATGCATAACTTCTGCATAGGATATTTGGCGACTTTGGTTAGTACTCAGACATACCTTAGTCCCTAACTTTTTCTTGAAAGAATACCAAAAATGAGATTTAAACTGTGTATCATGATCAGAAATAATCTAGAAAGGTGCCCCATAAAGCCTCACAATTACCTAAAGATACATCTTTACATAACCCTCTACCAAAAAGGTAGTTTACACTGGTAAAAAGTGTGAAGACTTAGTCATCCTATCTACAATGACCAAACCAAATCATAATCATTTCAAGACCGATGAAGAATAAAAACAAAATCCATATTGATAATCTCCTACTTCTATTTAGGCAACTCTATTTCTTGAAATAACCATCCAGGCCTCATGTTCTCAACTTAACCTTTTGACACACCATTTACTTGGAAACGATGTCAACCATATCCATCTTAATACCCTTCCACAAATAGATCTCTTTGAGATTAAGATACATCTTAGTCAAGCCAGAATAAACAAAATAGCGTGAATCATGCACCTTAGCCAAAACCCTTTGTCCTAAACAATCTTTTTCAGGAACACACAAGCTCCCTTGGTACCATAAAGTACCATCATCAATGATCCTAAACACCACCACCTTTTTCCCACCAACATCAATCTTGATTTTCATTAAGATAGGGTCTAGCATTTGTTTCTCCTTAATCTCTACATAAAGAGATGATCGAACCACTTTTTGCACCATCATATTACCATCCTTGGAGTCCAAGAGACGAATACTAAGATTAGCAGACTGGTGAATATCCTTTACCAATTCTCACCTTACCTTCTCCACATGCGCCAAACTACCCTTGGATAACCTGCTAAGAGCATCAACGACCATATTAGCCTTATCTAGGTGATAGTGAAGACTCATATTATAATCCTTGAGAAGCTAAAGCCATCTCCTTTGTCTGAGATTTAGCTCTTTCAAAGTGAACATGTACTAAAGACTTTTGTGATAAAAAAGATATCCACGTGAACACTATACATATAATTCTTCTATATTTTTAAAGCAAACACAATCACCAACTCTATATCATGTGTGGGATAATTCCTTTCATGTACCATCAACTTCCTGGAAGTATATGCAATCACCTTCCCATGCTGGATCAAAACAAAACTAAGCCCTACCAGAGATACAACTCAATAATCCATGAACCCATTATTGCCTTTCGACAAAGTTAAAATTAGAGCCAAAGTCAACTAATCCTTCAACATCTCAAAACTTCCTTCGCAAGATTCCAACTAAGAAAACTTAACCTTTTTTTAAGTCAACTTAGTCAAAGGAGCTGCTATATAAGAAAAGTATTCCACAAACTGCCAATAATACCTGGCTAAACCCAAGAAGCTCTAAATATCATATGGAGTCATTGGCCTAAGCCATTCCTTCACCACAGCAATATTTTGTGGATCCATCATGATCCCTTCACTAGAAATTATATGACCCTAGAAAGTCATAATTTCAACAAAAACTCATACTTCAAAAACTTGGCATACAACTATTCTTTCTTTAGGGTCTGGAACATGACACAGAGGTGATTAACATAATCTACCTTTCTCTTTGAATAAATCAAAATGTCATCAACAAGCATAATTATGAAGAGATCTAAATACTGCCTAAATATTTTGTTCATCAAGTCCATAAATATTATCAGAGCCTTAACAACCCAAATGACATTATGAAGAACTCAAAATTTCCATACCGAGTACAAAAAACTATCTATGAGATATCCAACTCCCTAATCTTAAGTTGATGGTACCCAGACTGTAGTCAATGCACATCCAAAGGGAACCATCCTTTTTACGCTCAAACAACACTGGTGCACCTCTGGGACAATCACTAGGACGAACAAACCCCTTATTCATAAGATCTTTAAGTTGCTTCTTGAGTTTCTTCGACACAGCCAAAGCTATTCTATATGGAGGAATAGAAATGGGATGAGTGTTCGAAAGTAAATCAATAAAAAACTCTATTTTCCTATCCAGAGAAACACCAGGAAGATCATCCAGAAAGGCTTCTGGAAACTCATTAACTACAGGGACCAAAGACAAAGAAGGACCTTTCGAGTTAAAATCGTTAACCCAGACAAAGTGATAAAAACAACCCTTGAACATTAACCTTTGAGCACTAAGATAAGAAATAAACCTCCCCCTAGGAGCTTAGGAACTACCTTCCCATTCTATATCTGGTTTATCGGGAAACTTGAAGATAACCCTACGGGTCCGACAAACCAAAGATGCATAACAAGAATGCAACCAATCAATACCCAGAATTACATCAAAATCCACCACATCTAACTAAAACAAATCTTCCAAGATCCTCTTGCTACCAAAAGATACCACACACCTCCTATAAACTATCTTAACAATAACTGAGTCACCTACTATTGTATAGTAATAAAAAGGATAAGAAATAACTTCTGGATTAAAACCAAAAGACACCGCCATATATAGAGTCACATAGGAAAGAGTGGATCCCATATAAAGCAAACAATACATGTCATTAGAGAAAAGATGTAACTTACCAGTAACGACATCAGGTGATGCCTCAGATTCCTATTGTGACGTCAAAGCAGACAACATATTTTGACAAATACTAGAACCTGAAGTAGTAATAGAAGGAGATGCCATACCACTAGGTGTAGGAGCAGAAGATGAATCCACAAGAATCTTATTCTCTCTGTAGCAAATTTGTTAACCGGATAATTCCTAGATTGATGGCCTACCTAGCCATACTTGAAGCATTTTTCCCTTTTTTTCCTCAAAATAGCCCTGATAAGGATGACAACAAAATTAATGAATGGGAAATAAAACTGGTTGAGATTGGGCAACCTATGCTAGGGAATTGTCACCACCTTGATAATGTCTTTCTCCTTACTGGTAAGAAGCACCAGCAAAAAAGGAGCTAGAACTCCCCTAATTTTTTTCTACCACTTGCCACTCTCTCTACCACCCTAAAAATGAGCACTTCCTTGATTAGAAAACATACTCTTTTTCCCAGTATTTCCCTAAATTCTGGCTACCTTTTCTTCTCATCCTTTACTTGATGTATATGAACTATCAACCGAGAAACATCTATATCTTTAATCAGTAAAGTAGTCTTGTATTAAATCTATATTCAACCCAGAAGTGGACTTCCTTATTCTTGACCTTATATTAGCAACTATGTCAGAAACATACCTTGATAGCTGATGGAACTTCAAAGCATATTCCTTAAATGACATCCTTATCTGCCTGGGGTTCAAACTCCTCTATCATAGCTTCCCTCAACTTTTATGGAAAGAACCGATCTAAGAATATGTTAGAAAAGGCCTCCCATAACCCTTCCTTTTCCACATCACCTCTATCCCTGTCTAAATCCTCATACCACTAATAAGAAATATCCTTGAGCTGATAAGCTGATAAGTTAATCCCCTCTACAATAGTAGCCTGCATTACCTAAAAGATTTTTTCCATCTCATCCAAAAAGCCTTGTGGATCTTTCTATATCTTTACTCTAGTAAAAGTTCAAGGATCCATCTTAATAAATTGACCAACCCTTTTGGCCTTACCAAACAAACCACCAGCTGTACCTCGCTCATCCGAATCAGCAACAGTTCGTCAATAACATGAATAGACTGATGAAATTCTATGTTCGTCATATTTCCCTAAGGGACTTGAGGAGAACTAGCAGGAATATAAGGAACTCCAACACCATCAAAAATAGGACCTTTAGATCTAAGATGTACTCCAAACTTAGGACATACCCCTTAAGCATTATCCTCTGATGGGACAAAATAATTTTCTTGTGTTCCAGAGCTAGGAGGCATGATCTAAAAGTCAAAAAAACAAGGATTAGAGAAGATTCCGAGATTGAAAACTAAATCTTAAAGATAGAATATGAAGAAAGTAAAACATTCCTAAATACCTTGTAGCCTTTCCCTTATGAGTGTGACGCAGTTCATACCCTTAAAAGAGATTATACTTGACATGGCTTTGTGGACTCCCAAGTGACCGTAAACCTAGGATCTGATACCAACTTGACATAAACCGACCCCAGGCCTTATCATAATAGGCATCCCAAGTTCAACCAAGATCGGGGACTGCCCCCTGTTACCAAACCCATCCATCTTTATCCATCGTTTGATGGGATAAATTTTGAACATATAACAAGATAACATAAATGTTCCCATCAAGACACTGGGATAGGGTCATAACTGCGACTGACCCAATCAAGTCCAACCATATCACACCAACTACCCAATAACACCAAACCAAACCATAGGCTATAAACAAAGAAGATACCAAATAAAATATATTAATCAATCCCAAAATTTAATATAATAGAACAGTGAGATACCTGTGATGTGGTGTTAGCCCACCAGCCTATTCCAATGCCAAGGCCGACACTAAAATTGATCCTGTCCATATCAACCTCTAGAAGTACCACAATGCTTTTATCTATAAAATTAAACAAATCTGGTTGTGACATGCCTCCAACCATGGCCAAAACCAATATCTGAAATAAAGTAAAAGTGTCTAATGAAATCCATAACATAAAATAATGCCTTCCAAAAGGATGGAAGCTTACCACTTTAGTCCAAATGGTTATACTTAATTTGTGTGCTAAACAGGAGAAATAAAATGGTCGGTTCTTACAAAGAGTAGGTATATAGCCGCCAGTAGAAAGGGTTAGCGAGTGACCGCTAGCATGAATCTAAGACTAAGGATAAAATAATTATAATTATAAAAACCAAGTAAAACCATCCATGATGCATACAACCATATATATATAAGTACTGGGAAAGTAAAATGGGTTTAGCATGCATTGAAAAACATTACCTAGGTTGTGTAGCTTGGCCATCCTAAACCACCTACTGCAGATATGGGTTCAACTCCCCTTACTGAAAGGCCACAGTGTATTTAGCCGCATGACTAGGGAAGTATCCCATGGTGTGACCAGTACATCCCCCAATAGTATGACACCATGCACACTGTCTACTCAGACCAATCCTCATATCAACAAATATGAGTTTCTAGTTTTGGTCCCCCCAGGACCGCCACCTTCCACGACATTGCTAAAACCCCTACCATTAATGTCTAATTAAAACCATTTTGAAAAAACCAACCAAATACATTTAGCATTTTGTTAACCAAGGCCAATATTAGTGGTATCATTATACTACCCCTTACTTAAAAGTAATTTCCATAGACAAACTATTTAGGGCAAGGGGAATTTCAAGTGACCTTCCATATAACACATTAAACCACTTGGGAGACTTATTAGGTGAAGTAGGTAAATGTGTAGTTTGCCATCACTTAGACTTTACAAAAATCTTGTTAGAATGATAAGACTAACCATACCAGTCATAAACTCTACCTTGGACCCAAAATTACCAAATGTACAAATCACCCCAAATCATTTTGTATCCATGCATTCAACTAGTACACATGATCCATACCCTTAGAAGAATATAATCAAAAAAGGATTGAACACAACCTACCATACAAGTCTATAGTATGACTAGTACTTTGGTGTATGACTCTTGGTGATCCATTCGTATTCAGATCCAACTTAGGTCACTATATGTAATACCCCAAACTTTCTATAAGCCTAACTTCATCTCTAGAATATTAAGGGTTGACATCCTAAGTGAATATTGTTTAAATCATATGATTTTTTCCAATTTTTATCTTTTTATTATATTGGAAATTAAATTATCTTTCCAATGATACTAATTTTACCAAAATCCGATGTCAGGGTAGAAAGCTATGGCCAAATTACATAAAGCAGTCTGAACTGCCCAACCGCAATGGAAAGGCCTAACGGACCATCGAGCTAGCGATGGGCCGTCACCCAAACTATCATAATGGGGGCACTGATACCACATTCTGGCCAAGTACAATGGAGTGGACCGATAAACCATCGAGCCAACAATGGACCATCGCCCAGCCCGTTGCACACTTTTGTTCAGTAATTTAAAGCCATTTTGAAAAGGACTTTCTGGTTTTTTTCTATTCTTGTAATATTTAGATATATCAAAATGAAGCATAAAACTTTAGATTTATCCAAAGCATCAAAAACTAGGTTTTTCTCTCAAGATTAACCCTCAAGAGTAGATCTAATTCCTTATCTAAGATTTTACAATAGTTCTTACAAATTTAGTTAAGGTTCAAGGTTCCCAAGTCAAAATCTTCAAGTACCTTCGCTCAAGAGTAACAAAAAGAGTTTCAAGCAAGCTTGTTCATCTAAATTCATAATATAAGTTATGTGGGATTTGAACAAGGGTAACTCTTTCACCCTTGTTCCCAAAGGCTTATTTTAAATACAAATTTTAAGTTATGAGATTTTTCAGGAAATTGAAGTTAGGGTTTATACCCATTATTATTGTTTGGAAGATTTTCAGATTTCCCATGGATTAAAGCTTCAATTACATGATTTTTTTAAATTTCCATACCTATTTCTAAACGTTCCAGATTTTAAGATTATTATGAATGTTTTCTTATCAAGCATGAATTTTGAGATGTTGAAATCATGAGATTCATATTATGATTTATTTTTTCCAATATCTTGATTGAGATGATTGTAAGCTTTTAAGATGATGGTTGAGCATAAAGTTTAAATATAATTATGATACATTAAAGATTTATAATTTTGGGTCCTAAGTACAAGTGAAGAGTTTATACGGAGATTATAAGGAGATGAGTTTAAGTACATGCTTTTTTCCTGCTATTTTTTTGAAGGTTTCTTATCTATTCCATCTCCTATAACTAGACTGACCTAAAAAAAGTTAAGTTCCTTTTTTCAGATTCCTATGAGAAGAGTTTTCAGGAGTTGAAGACTCAACTTACTTCAGCCCCTGTGTTGACTTTGCCTGATGGTACGGATGGTTTTGTGGAGTATTATTATGCCTCTAGAGTTGGATTGGATTGTGTGTTAATGCAGAGAGGTAAGGTTATAGATTAGCCTATAGACAGTTGAACCGCATGAAAAGAATTACCCAACCCATGATGTTGAATTAGCTGTTGTGGTCTTTGCCTTGAAAAACTAGAGACACTATCTTTATGGTGTTCATGTGTATGTTTTCACTGATCACTAAAGCCTGCAGTATGTGTTTTCTCAGAGGCAGTTGAATCTTCATCAGAGAAGATGGTTAGAGTTGCTAAATGATTATGACATGCATGTGTTGTATCATTCGGGCAAGGCCAATATAGTGGAAGATGATCTTGATAGATTTTCTATGGCCAGTATTGCTCATACCCAAAAAATTAGAAAGAGTTGGCTCGTGATGTGCATCATTTGGCTAAAATAAGTGTTAGGTTGATTGGCTCAATTGAAGGTAATATTTGGGTTTAGAGTAGTTCCGAATCCTCTTTAGTTTCAGAAGTGAAGGAGAAGCAATACTTGGATGCTAGTCTTGTCAGACTGAAAGAGTCAGTTAAAGAAAAAAAGGTGGAGGTTTTCTCCTAAGGGGGAGATAGTGTGTTGAGATGTCAGGATAGATTGTGTGTTCCTGGTGTTGAAGATTTGAGGAAGAGAATTATGGCTGAGGTGCATAGTGCGCGATATTCTATTCATCCTGGTGCTACTAAGATGTACCACAAATTGCCACAAATCTATTAGTAGAATGATATGAAGAAGTATATAGCATAGTTTATGGCAATGTGTGCAACTTGCCAACAAGCTAAGGTAGAGAACCAAAGGCATGGTGGTGTAATATAGAAGTTTGGTATCCCCACTTAGAAGTAGGAAGAGGTGAATATGGATTTTGTGACTGGTTTACCTCTTTCTCGTCATCAACATTATTTGAATTAGATTATTGTATACAGACTTACTAAGTCAGCACATTTCCTACCAGTGCATACATCTTATACTACTGAGGATTAAGCTAGATTATATATTCAGGAGTTAGTCAGATTGTATGGAGTTTTCTTGTCTATCATCTCAGATAGGGGTACTCAGTTCACTTCTCAATTTTGGAGAGCTTTTTAGAAGTGTCTTGGTACACAAGTTCACCTTAGTTCTACTTTTCATCAACAGACAAATGGTCAGGTTGAGAGGACCATCCAAACCCTAGAGGATATATTGAGGGAGTGTGCTCTCGATATCAAAGGTAGTTTAGATTAGCATTTTTTATTTATTAAATTTGCATATAACAACAGTTATCATTCTATCATTCTGATGGCCCTATTTGAGGCTCTTTATGGAAGGAGATGTAGGTCACCCATAGGATGATTTGAAGTAGGTGAAACTGCTTTAATTGGACCTGATATTGTTTTTATGGATATGGAAAAAGTTAATTTAATTAGAGAAAGGTTGAAGAAAGCCCAGATTCAAAAGTCATATACAAATGTAAGGAGAAAAGATCTTGAGTTTGAGATGGGTGATTGGGTGTACTTGAAGATTTCACCTATGAAGGGGGTGAAGAGGTTTGGCAAAAGAGGGAAGCTTACTCCCCGTTATATTGGCCCTTATAGAGTTCTGAGTCATGTTGGGAAAGTAGCTTATAAAGTTGATTTGCTCACAAATCTTTTCGCTGTTCATTCCATCTTTCATATCTCCATGCTTAAGAAGAGCATTGGTGATTCAGTTGTTGTAGACCCTTCAGAGATCTCAGATATTCAGACTAGTCTTTCTTACAAAGAGATTCTAGTCAAGATTCTAGACCATAAGATCTGTAGACTAAGGAAGAAAGAGGTTCCTTTGGTCAAAGTTCTTTGGAAGAATGAGTCCATTTAGGGCGCTACTTGGGAAGCCGAAGAAGACATGCGAACCAAGTACCTAATATCTTTGTAATAGATTCTGATTCAGTTTAATGTAACAAGTTGCCTCAACTCATCTCTTTTCATTCCATGTTTCAAGCTTTATATAGTTATTCATACGATTGTTCATGCATTCATAAGTCTATTTAATCAAGCTTCTAGTAGCACACACCAGTTATAGCTTTAGTTTTTAGTGTCTCAGTTTCATTTGCAATATTCGAGGATGAATGTTAACAAAGGGGAGATATTATAATACCCCAAACATTTTGTAAGCCTAATTTTATCTCTAGAAGATTAAGGGTTCAATTCCAAAGTGAATATTGTTTAAATCATATAGAGTTTTCCTAATTTTGTATTTTTATGATGTGAGAAATTAAATTATCTTTCCAACAATGCCCATTTCGCCAAAATCTGATATCGGGGTAGAAAGTTATGGCCAAATTACAGAAACAAGTCTGAACTACCCAAGCCTGATAAAAAGGGCCGATGGACCGTCGAGCTAGTGATGGACCATCAAACTAGCAATGGACCTCCGAACTAGCAATGGACCATTACCCTAAGTGTCACAACTGAGGTATGAAACCAACTTCTAGCCAAGCATGATGGAAAGGGCCAAAGGACAGTTGAGGTAGCGACAGACCATCGCCCAAACCATCGTAATGGGGGCAGTGAGACCACATTTTGGAAGAGAATGGGGATAGGGACAAAATTTTTTTACAGAATTAAGAATGATTCTTGCCATCCGACTTTTATTTAGAGAAATTGAAACTACCAATTCTAGCCCTCATATTCTTTTTTTTTCCTTGAGTTTATCCTCCTAAATTTGATGACCATGAACCATTAGTATAGAAAGGTCTATCTCCTTAATCAATATAGATGTCCTACTCTCCTTGACAATATCTATAGAAACTCTAGACAAAAACATACTCATTTTGTCCCTAGCATCGACCACCATAGATGGAGCATATCTAGCTATATAGGTTAACTTGAGTGAATATCCCTTAACACTTATGTTACCTTACTTCATTTTAATGAATTCCTACACCATGGCCTCCCTCAATTTGAGAAGGAAAAACCTATCCAAGAAAGGAATAGAAAACTCATCCCACTCAACAGGACTGTATCGGTGCCTCTATTCTCCTTCCACTACTTAAACTAGGTGTGAGCCTCCCCTTGAAATTGATAGGAATCTAAATCAGATCTCTCACTTGGGGTAACTCCCATAATATCTATCACCTACTCCACACCATCAAATAACTCTAAGGATCCTCTTCAGACATAGATCTCAAGAATATTCGAGTATTCATCCAAGTAAAATCTTGAATTCTAGATGTCGTTGTATTAACTATGGGATTGGCCATAGGAACACCCCATTGATTGTTCTGAGCAACCATGGATTGGGCTAGATTGTGAAAGCATCCCTAAATTCAGCTTAAGAGACATGCTAATGCAGAGGGTCTCCGAGAATAGGTGGTGCAGGCTAGTCCCAATTTCTCTTTTCAATTGCCCTTTTTAGGTGTCTTTTTTTTAAATGGTAAAGAATAAGTTAGAGGAAGAAGTTTAACAAAGATTATGATCAATCGCACGACATAAATATTGAAAGAAGGAAAATGTTTCTAAAATATTTTGGAGCCTTTCGCCTATAAGTGAGGTCCACTTCATACCCCTAAATAATACTCTAATTAACATGGCTTTCAGACACCTTAGGACATATTAATCCATGTTCTCTGATACAAATTTATCACAACCTTAGACTTTCCCTTGTTGGAACATGGTGCCTAAGGCCATATATAACCCTAAGCTAACCCATTATATGGAACAAGTAGTAAATATAGATAGAAGATACCAAAATACTGTGTGGTACTCTCATAAAATCAAATATCTAAATAATCAAAAAAATGTTAAATATACTAAAAATCATTATTGAAAGTTCATACTAATTGTCTGACCATCTAAAAGCCTATAAATATGTTTAGTTAGTAGGACAGGTCCCCAAATAACTCTGGCTGCTAAAATAACATCGAATAAATGCAAAGCATGATAAGTAATATGACTAGTCCTCGACTTCTAAGAACTCACGTATGTTCCTGCTAAGTTATACAGGAACGGACTATGTGCGATCTTGGAATTGGGTGTCCAAACATACATTGTGAAATCAATATAGTGCAAAAGTGAGTATGCGATTAGTACTTTATATGTAAATTTTTATACAATATAGAAATGAATTGATATCCATACTGGTACTGAGCATGAATATGTGAACATGAAAACAAATGAAAAATCAATCATAAACATGTAATAAAATAATATGAATAACTAACTGATATAAATAGACACTTGGTCATGAAATCTTAAACTAATATAATATGAATACTGAACAATAAATATGGGAGCTAACATTTAACTGACATGCCGCAATCTGAGCAAATCAGGGTGTAACTTATAACCCCCGTTGGAAAGGTGTCAATACTTTGCCACGAGTACTAAAACTTGCACTGTGAATCCACTAAGCTGGTTTCACAAATGACTAGGTGTCACCCTATGCTTGCAGGTTCCCCTAAGTGAGTATCAACTCTAGAATGGCAGAATGACCTCTCATATCCTTTGGTGGCCATTTAGTTCTGAAACTTAAAGACTGCTAATAAATGTCTCGCCCTAAAATGGCAGTAAGGTATCCTTCCTAGGTTCTCTCGGTGCTAAATTCTACTCATAACTGACCGGACACTGCTATTGATAAAAGTTTAAAATGATTCACAATTGATAAATTCTTAACATGATAATAATTTAAATATAATGACGCTAATGAAATTTGAATGACTTCTTACCTAGATATCTAAAACATGCATGACTATCTAGGTATTGGGTGTTAATAACCTACTAACAGTGAGATATATATTAGATGTGATAATGTAAAGATTAAATCATTATAAGGAAATTCCATGAATCAACTCATGAATTTTATAATCTCATCAATATAGAGGGATATCATGCTTGGGGTTCTAAGGAATGCTTAAATTCATGATGAAACAAATATTCATGGTGAAACTTGAGAATTCAACTGGAAAATTGTGAAAATTATTCTTTTCATGGAACCCTATACAAAAGGGAAATTTAAACTAAGAATTGGAGAACATTTGGAAACAATGGGTAAAAGGGGCCGATAGAAAAATGTTCCACATCCCTAAATGCAGAAGAATTGGTGAATTATTTAGAGTTGATCTTGTTCTTGAGAAACTATAGTTTTCTCTTGAGGAAGAAGGGAATTGCTCTTTTTTTATTTCTCTGTAGTGGTATTGATGATTATATTATGAAATGGGGCTTAGGGGATTTTAAACCACCCCTTGGGAAGCCTAAATGATATGGATTTACCTTTTAAGGGAGTGGGAAAAGACATTAAAGCTTTTGGAAAATAATGTAGAAAACTGGGTTCCTAGTCATTAGGACACATCCTTTGACTCATCATGATTGGTTATGAGTCGTAGTCTGAGTCATTGGTGGGGGATCTGAGTTTTGAGAGTTTGTTGTCTTGACTATGATTCAACAGCTTATGACTTATCTTTAATGACTACGAGTCGCTGGGTGGAATCATAAACTAAAGCTTTGCTTATGTACTCCTTACTGGATAGGCTATGAGTCCACTACACAACTCAAAATGTTTTAATATGAGTCATATGTTGGACTCGTAACCACTAAGAGAGGTATTAGATAGTACATTTATTAGACTACAAGTCCCTCCATACAACTCTTAGCCACTAATTATAGGTCGTAGGAAGGAGTTGTGGTCAAAAGCTACTACTCAGGGTCCTTCACTAGAGTGACTACAACTCCCTCATGATGACTAGTCATGATTGGTTACGACTCTTGACCTAAGTCATTGTCAAGGTAGTGTATCAGGCCATTGAGGAAATTTTCCATTACTATTTTCCTTGACATCTGATTAAGGAGAGACTTGAAGAATTGGAAAGATAACTCTGTGACCTATCTTTTAATATGTCTAGAGTTCTAAAATTTGGGTTATTACACAATGTTATGATATAATTACCTATTCAAGACCAACTCCTTAAGAAAGATTAAACCAAAGAAAACACACAATCAAGATACACATAACATCAATCTTACCCCTTTAAGTTTCAAAACTAAGGTTCATATGTTATATCCATCCCCATTCCACCATCATCACCAACATTTACATTATTTGTAGTTTAACTCCTCATACAAAGCACAAAAAGTCATATTACACATCAACGAAATCATTAATCAACATACTCATCTATGTTTAGACCATTTTATTATAATTCTTATATTTTCCATCAAAATTTCATTCTCATTCTCTTATTAATTCTATATTATGCCTATATTTACTAATCACAATCTAGGAATTATAAAACCATAGCTTACCTCGACCTCATGTTTTTGAAAGTCATGCATCCTTATTCCTCATCCTTTTCCTAGAAATTCTAATTGAGAATCCATAAGGATAATGATTATATCACATTCCATGAGAGCCTTGCTTTATAGTTATAGCCTCTAGCATAGGAATAACCCTAGGGGAATTTTTAGGATAAAACCTTATTATTAGAACAAGTATTGAGTTAAAATAGGCTTTCATTTACATTCTCACTTGTATGCTACCACCATAGTGGCTAGTCCACCACTACAACAGTCTCAATGTAGTGGCCATCAAACTGTTATAACCACCATCACCCCTACCTTTTAATCATTAAATAGAATGATTGCTAAACAAAGTAAATGGTTAACTATAAATAAAATTTACATACATGGAAAAAAAATTCCTACCACATATATTTAAATAACAATGGGATGGATCATTGAATTAGTTAGTAATAAACCCATAATTTCTTCCCTAATGGATGTTGATTATGAGAAGTAAGAGGTTGAAATATTTCAAAGCAAAATACTTTTAGGTTTAATTTTTTGTACTTATATCAAAACCCCAATGAAAATTACCTAACCTTCTAATTGAGGGATTTCAAAATTTATAAAATGATAGATTGGTATTACACTTGAATTAATTAACTATTTTTCAAACCTTTATACACTGGAAAATGAATTTATTTACTTGAATTATCATGAGGACCTACAATATTGAGGAAAAAGGATTTAGAGATGGTATACAACACCACAAGTTAGCACAAAGTTTATAGGCAGTGGTTGTAGTGGCTAGAGGTTCACTATATGATCACACTCACCTATACCATAGTTTTGGTATAGGACAATTGTTGTCAATAAAACTCAACTTACATTGAGGTCAAATCCTCAAGGAGTGAGTCTAGTATTCAAACTCTATAAGCGTCCATATCTTCTAAGTGTATGGTCGTACTGTAAACAAAGTAAAATACATAGAATAAATTTTAGGGGATTGGTTTGCAAGATTTCTTTTATGAAATACTAATCAAACTAGAAACTAGAAGCAACAATTATGGATAAGATTTCAATATGAGACAGGTCTTGTGAATATGTCTTCCTAGGGGAAAATAATGCATCAATTTATTGTAATTAAGAGTAAATTCTCATTAATGTAATACCCCTGAAAATTTTCTTCGTAAAGATTTTGTAAGAAATGTATCGAGTTCTACGCTTTAGAGCGATCCATAAATTTTATGTGTAATATTTCTAAGATGTTGACCTACAATTGCGTAGACTATCGAATAAGATTTCCAACTATATATAGATCATCGAAAAAAGACACTCGGTCAATGAGTTATGACCATTCTCATTGAACTACGACCATTCCGATCGAACTGTGAACAGTAAAACGTGCAGGAAAAAAAGTACTGAGGCCTCACATATTTTTTCTCCAACTTTAAATGATCCTAAATCCTTGTACATAATAATATGGGTGATCTACTATATATCAATGGAAAAAACTGTAAGTCCTCTTTCCAATGAAATTGATTTCATCCAATTTGTCTATTGGAGCAAAAAGTTATGGTCGATCTACTACATCCTATCAAAAGGGAATTTTTGGTCACTTAAAATGATCATAACTCCTTGTACACAATGATCTAGGTGAGATACTATATATCAATAAAAATATATGAGAGTCTTCTTTCAAATGAATTTGGTTTCATCCAATTTGGATATCGGAGTAAAACGTTATGGTTAATCTACTTCAAACTATCAAAACAGTCCACCAAAGGACAGATTCGAGAATTATTTGATTTTTATGGGCATTTTAGTCATTTCCCCTCACCCAAAATCCATCCAAACCCTATATTAAAGCCTATTAGAAGCATTATATGTTATATTTCATCAAATTCGCTCAAAAAGAAAACCCTAAGCTCCTGCATCCAACTTCAAGAACCTCCAAAGTTCACCATTAATTCTACAAATTTATTCAAGATTCCAAGTTCCTAGTTCAAGAAC
Source organism: Capsicum annuum (assembly GCF_002878395.1). NCBI lineage: Eukaryota > Viridiplantae > Streptophyta > Magnoliopsida > Solanales > Solanaceae > Capsicum > Capsicum annuum. The sequence goes on along the minus strand of NC_061113.1, from coordinate 133,441,379 downwards.
TTCAAGAACCTCCAAAGTTCACCATTAATTTGCAAAATTAATGGTGAACTTTGGAGGTTCTTGAAGTTGG